>NW_025726054.1:95000-117500 GCF_021461395.2 Schistocerca americana
AAGTTATTGAAGCATTCTGTCTTATAAGTATGTCTAATGGGCAGAAGCCCATTAGAACAAGTAGAGCGTCTGTAGGTGTGGTGCCGAAGGCACCAACACAACGTATAATGATGTTACGTTGTATACGTCTTACCGACTGTGCGGGTCTCACCAGAGCGAGCCTGTGGGCCCACACACTGGCCCCATACCCCACAATCGGTGCGAGGATAGAGTTATGATACATTTTGGTAGCCACAGGTGGTACATGGAATCGTCTTTGGCCTATACTTATCAACTTGTTGAAGATATTTGTGGCCTTTATCGCAACATGACCTATATGTGGAGTATATGACCAGGCCTCGTCGATATATACGCCTAGATATCTTAAGGTTTTTTGTCTTGTGACTATTCTGTTGTTTATTCTTACTGTGGGATCACGTGCAAGCTTTCCCTTTAGCAATATATATGATGACTTATGTGGTGCAATCTGTAACTTAGAGTCACTGCACCACCGCATTAATATTTCTGATGCAAGTGCAGCTCGATTTTCTACTTCCAGACGACTGTTACCCTCCACCATTATGAAGAGGTCATCAGCATAGGCAACCGCACCAAGTACTGCATTGCTTTCTTGTAATGCATGCAACAAAGGGTCCATGTTTATGTCCCAAAAAATGGGGCCACACACTGAACCCTGTGGGCATCCCTTCGTTATAGGTTTGGACACTACAGCACCTGGAGCGGAGATCCTAGCAACTCTATGTTGACAGTAATCCCTCAGACAGCCATATAGTGACACCGGACACTCAATTTCCCGCAAACGGGAGAAGAGCGCCGGCCACCACAGGCTATCGAAGGCACCAGATATATCCACCGTGATTCCTAATACATACCGACTGGTGGAGGAGCGAGCCGTGTCGGCTACTTTGTTAATGGCATCTGATGTCGATTTACCCTTCCTAAAGCCGTACTGCAACTCGCTCATGCCGCGCAGTATTCTGTGGCTTGACAGTCTATGCACGAGTAGCTTCTCCAGAGTCTTTCCCAGGACATCCAGCAGGCAGATCGGTCTATACGACTTAGGGACTGTAGGATCTTTATTCGGATCTTTCTTAATAATGACGACCTCCGCAGTTTTCCATTTCGTTGGGAAGCGTTGAGTTTCTAAGCAGTGGTTGAAAATAACTGTGAGACATGGAGCCAACTTACGTACCAGATGCTGCAGGACCTCCGCAGGAATTGCGTCTGGTCCTGGAGCCTTCCGCCTGGCGAAGGAATTTACTACATTTACTACCTCCTCCTGTGAGAAGGGGTAGACATTTAATTCATTATAGTATGGTTCCTCAGCTGCCTGTCTCAGCATGGCTTGCCTTTCAGTGTCGTTTCCTCGATCGTCATCTGGCAAGAGAACTCTGAGTAATTCCTCAGCAGTCTGTTGCCAGTTTGTCGTCATTATATCTGTGTCCGCTATCCTCACTGTTGACAGGAGCATTGGTGAGTGGATCTTCTCCCTCACAATCTTGTATGGAACCCCCCAGGGGTCCAAAACAAGATGCGAGTGGACAAAGTCCTCCCAACTTTTCTGTCTGTGCTTTATCAAGGATTCCTGAAAATTTCTTTTTTGCCTCCTGTAAATTGCCAAGTGATACTGTCTTGCGTCCTGGGTAAAGGCCCGTTGATAGAGACGACGAGCTCTCCTCATACCCTGCCGAAGCCTGGTAAGCTCAGGAGTCCACGGAGCTGTCGCTCTGCGGATGTACCTCTTCTTTAATGGCACAGAGGCAGCAACAGCCGTCTTTATAGAGGTTACAAGAACTTCAACTGCTTCATCGAGGACAAAAGCATTATTTACCAACTCTGGAGGACGGAACTCCGCCTCGAGCAGGTCCCAATTGGCTTTCCCATAGTCTAATTGCATTATCCATTCGTCAGAAACATGTACTACTCCTAGTGAAATTACAAATTCTATCAAGTTATGATCACTTGTTGTGTGTCCATCGTGTACATGCCAGTTTCTGATCTTATCTCTTACATTTTCCGTGGATAATGTTACATCAATATGTGATTCTGCACCCGCTCTACTTCTGTATGTGGGTGGATTTCCAGGTAGGTTCTCCACCTGGAGGTGGTGCTCCATTATCAGGTCCTCGAGTGCACTACCTCGAGCATCTTGTACAGGACTATGCCACAACGAGGATTTGGCATTGCTGTCCATAGTTATTATTACTAGATTTCCTTGTAGCGCTCTCAGGACACGAGAGAGATGTTGCAAATAGGGTTCGATGTTATCTCTAAATTGGCAATAAACATTTACTAAATACCAAGTCGTGTTCATTAGATTAACTTGAACTACTGAGATATGAGAAGTACAAAATTGTGTTATAACAGTTGTTTTAATTAATTTGTTCAAAATTATTATGGTAGACATGGGATTTGCCCCTGTTGAGATAACCTGAGCCGTCACAGGAAAGCCAGTGACCTTGCCAGAGGCGGAGTAAGGCTCCTGTATTAGTATTATATCTACCTCGTTTTCTTCAGTCATTTTTCTAAGTTCCTGTGTGACGGTATTACTTCTCATAGCATTTAATTGATAAACCTTGACGGATGCCATTACGGATGTCTAGTATAATAGTGATCTTCAGGCCACTTCTTGTAGGGATCAAAACCAATTCTCCCGTACATCATTACCATCTCTCTATAAAGCTTTTCTATGTCAAAAACCCTGCCCCGTCTTTGAAAGACCCTGTGAACTAGAATCAGTAACTCTTTGTGTTCACATGGCAGATTTAAAGATGCCAGCTGTATGCAATCAACGTCCTCCAGAGTTGGAAATGTTATTTTCTTCCCGTTTGGGTGCCCAGCACGTACAAGCTGTCTCAGAGCAACCATCAAAGTAGACGGCTCCTCTAGTCGTGATAACTTTATTGCGTCTTCACACATATTGTATACATCTCTGGGAGGACATGCATTATATGTTTGTTTATCTACTTTGTTACAAGGTGTATCTACAGACTGGGATAGGGTTAGCATCTGCAAAGGACCACCACCTGACACCAAATTATCTATCAAAATATCTACACTACGTGTTTGGTCTGCTTCTGTACTCGCCGAGGGCGCCGTCCTCTCTTCTTCCTCGACCGGCAAGGATTCAGCTGTCGCTGGCCCCGCGCTGCTCGCACCTCCAGTAGCCCCCAATGCCTCAGGTGGCACAGGGGGCCCATCCCGGGCCGATTCTGACCTGTTGGAAATTAACCTCCACCAACGCTCCGCGTCCCTTGCTTTCTTGCTAGGAGATTTATGGTTCTTTTTCGCACCCTTCTTATGGTTCTCCATAATCGGTGCGTTGTATCTGTCGTTGCAATAGTAGTTTGTATGTCGCACATTCCTTTCCAGGTGTGCGACATGTTCTCTTTCTGTACATGCAAGGTATGCAGACCGGGGGGGGAGGCCTGTCTTGAACAGTTTTTCTTGTCATGGCCGTCATGGCCACAATGTGCACAGACTGAATTCTTAATTTCACAGTACTTGGCCACATGGCCGTAATCTTGACATTTGGTACATCTAGGTACCGCTGTGTAGTCTTTTATGGAAACTGCACTGTACCCAACGTACAGTCTATTGGTCTTAATTATAATTTTCCTCATCTCTGGTGCTATTTCCGCAACGTGATGTACAGTTGTACGATCACGAGGACCAGTCTTAAATCTCAGTTTAAACTTTTCTAAGAATTCCTCTCGTTTCATCTGTTCTTCGAAATTTTGTGTGTAAATGCAATCCATGATATCATCCTGTGTCATGTATGTCGGTATATCATATAACATCATTAGTGGACGCCTTTTTCGCGGTTTCTCACAAGTGAAGTGCTGTTTTAACTGTGGATTATTTATTAGTTTGTCTGAATCTTCTGGGGAGGCTACTTCTACAATTAATAAATTTTTTGTTGTTCTTACTGCATTTATTCTTATTTTATCTTTCTTTGGGTTTATACTTTTTTCAAAGTTTTCTTTTGCTTTCTTTATATCCTCTCCCTTTTTTGGTTTAACAAACAAGGTCGGGACAACTTTCTCAACGTTCTGCTTTATTACCTCCTGCACTTTTTGTCTCACTGTAGAAGTTGCAGCAGCTGCTGCATATGTCTTGACAGGCTTTTGTAGTTCTTTTCTTAGTCTCTCGTTTTCGGCTTGTACTTCAGAGTACTTGCCTTCTAGTCGCGCGTGGGCTAACGCCCATTGCGCAATCGTCTCCTTGAGCACTCTTACTTGCTCGGCATTTATTTTGCCGTGTTTTACACTTCGATCGAATAGTCGAAGGAAGTGTGAATGTCGGTCAACGACCGACATATCATCGCCCACGTCATCCTCGAAAATAGGAGCATCATGCTCCGAAGCGCCAGCATCACTCTCTTTGTCGTCAGCCATGATTTTTAAGAGAGTGAGAAAAAGAAGACCCGTCTGATAACCCCCGACCGGTTCCACGGGCATGAGGGGGGGCAAAGCAGCTTGTCCACCAGTCCTGCCCCGGGACCAAGGGCATTTTATCTAGCTGCATAGGTTAAGGGCGCCGTTCCCAACGTCCTTGTCCTCCTCGCCAGCCGTGTCTCCCGAGATTTCTCCCGTCCCTTCCCCGCCGAGTGCCCCCCGCACTCCGGGAAGGCGGATTCACCTCCCGCGCTTCACCTCTTACTAGGCCAGGTTCCCACCTGATGGCCTAGGACCCGGTCCTACTCAGGTGCCGGGCCGGTCCCCCAGACTTTCAGAAGATCGCGCCCATCTAACCTAGCCGCTCGATGTCACCACCTCACGGTTTGACGGAACGTGCCTCAAGGCACGGCGAAAGGCCCTCGGCGGCTCGGGTCGCGATCCCTCCCAGGCAGGCACGGCTGACGGAAACCGGGCGCAGATGCACGGTAGGCGCTCCGGGGACTTTTAACGTCGTCCAAGACGTGAGGAACTGCGGCGGGAGGACCGCAGGGTTCCGGGATCGTCGTGAGACTTACCCTCATACCCTCGCCCAACCACCGCGCTCAACTCAGGGGAGACAGGTGTTGTGTCTCCCGTAACGCAGCTTCCCCTGCGCCATGCACCCTTTGCTTTCGCTTGGGTTGGGGGCATTTAACGTCCTGCCAGGACGGGAGTTTTACGTCCTACCTTGACACACGACAACCCACACCTATCGACGCAGCCCGGAAGGTGTTAAAGGAGTCAGTCCGGGTCTTATATGTGGAGTTTTACATCAACGAGACGGTGCGGCACTCAAACCCGAGTTACGTTCCCCGGAGGGTCTCCACACGTACTGGGGGATCATGACCGACCATGTCTCACCCACCGCTTTTGATAATTCACGGTGGGCCAGTGCGGACCAGTGTGGGTTGCACCCAGTTAAGGGCTAGCCTTTTAACGTCATGCATGGACGGCCCTTCCCGTGTTAGCTTCACCCCATCTTGTGGGGGTACTGAGCCCCAGGGCCACGTCAAGGCCACGGGATAGGACATTACGGTCCCCGCCCCACTCAGGTTCCTCTGAGCCCTGCTGAAGACAATACTTTCAGGGAATCAGAGGGTCTCCTGGCGGTTTTAACCCAGTTATCGGGAGGCAACACACCTCCCCCGGGTGGCGCCACGCAGACCGCTTTCCCAGGGAGTAGATAGGGACAGTATTGTACATGGCTTTTCTGGGTCGGGTTTCCCCTTGCCAGAGGTGGATTCTCGTCAGGGATCCCCGAGCCTTCGCTCATACTCCCTTCAAATCCAACCCATGTATCCACTACCCAACTCCACCACAACGAAGGAAACCAGCTTGGAAAAACTACCCCCTTTCTGGGGGAATGGACCTTCCATTTGAAGAGCGCCTTTAGCCACCCTATTTGGGTGCCCACGGGGAACCACGTGGAGGCAGCGCCGCCACTGCTGATGGCGACCCTATTCATCAGCAGTATAGCATCCACTTACAGCATGTTCGTAATAAGGAGGTGCTCAGGGGGACAACCTGTAGTCACCAGGCTGGCCACGCCCACATGCTGTCGATCGAGAGTTTCCCAGGATCTCAGCCAGTCTCTGTCAATATATTTGTTCCTTTTCCCCTCCGACATACCCTTCTCGCCACTGGTGTCCCAGGATACATGTAGAGGCATCATCGGTGGTTCTGAGAGGAAGCTCGTCACCCCTCCACACTCAGCCATGTCTCCTCCAAGTGCGCAAGATATCAGGGCTGTTTCGGAATCATGGGTGTCCTTCTGTGCTTTACCTGTAACGTTCCCATGATGTCTTTGGTCGCTTTTCTGAATATCCAGAGAACCTAGATATTTTAAGCCAGGTCACTGAGGATCATGGTAACTTCTCTGATGTCAAAAGCTTCCTCAGCAAATAATTTGATTGCTGAGTAGCTCTCTTTAGTTTGGAGCAGTGTTTGTTTACTCCTGAAGGATTCAGGACCCACTGCCTCAATGAGCTTACCTCTGGGCTCTGCATATTGTGTGCAGGTGTAAAGTATGTGGTTTGTGTCTTCTTCTTCACCACATGTACATCTGGTGCTTTCCTCTATACCCAGGTCGCAGATCTTCTTTTTCAGCCCATGGTCTGTCAGTAGGCAGGTTAGGGAGTATGGTGGGATTATAGCCCTCCGCCAGCCTTTCTGCCACATTCCCACATCTGGTACCCAGTTGTATGTTTCCCTTCCAGTCAGTCCCTGGTTCCATCTGTTCTGCCACTCCTCCTGCAACATAAACTCTATTCTTTTTTTAGTACTACATCTAGGATTTTGCCCAGCAATATTTCTTGGAGCTTGGAACCCGGCAACCAGGCCAACCACCTCATGTCTTGCGTAGTATAGCAAGGCTGCCTTCACTACCTCTAGGTCCAGTGGCAAGCTTCCCGTTAACACCTGTAGGGCATCAGTTGACACAGTCCTGCAAGCTTTGGTCATCTGCAATAGAAATGGCCTTTGTATTGCGTCCAGTATCCTTTTTACATACCTGTGCTTTGTGCGATGTGCCCATGCTGCTGCACCGTATCTACAGACAGAGAGGCATAAGCCCTGGTACATCAGTTTTAGGGACTTCTTCTGCAGGCCCCACTCTGTTCTAGTAACCCTCAATAGCAAGCCTGAGATGGCACCTAGCTTTCTCTGGATGTTTTTCACATGTGGTGTGAAAAGGAGTCTTTCATCAAGGGTTACCCCCAGGTATGTGGCCTCTGAGACGAATTTTATGTTACCCCCCTCGAATGGGATTATTGGCGGTCTATTCCTGTCAAAACTGCCTTTGATGGTCATGGCTACTGTTTTGTGTTTGGATATCCCTAGCTTGTTCTTTTTGGTCCATTCGCTTACCTCCTTTAGGGCTCGCATTGCTCGGTCTTCTACTTGTTTACGGCTCTGTCCCCTAACGATAATGGCTAGGTCATCAGCGTATGCCACTTTTGTCCATTGATCACCCTCCTTCTCGTTTACTATCTCGTCGAAGACAAGGTTCCATAGGAATGGGCCACAAATGGAGCCTTGTGGGCATCCCTTGGTGACTGTTTTCTCTACACATCCGGCCCTGTTATTAACTACAACTGTCCTGTTCTTAAAATAGTCCACCATCAGATCATAGAGGTTACGTGGGCACTGGATTTTTCTTAGGCGTCTCATGACACTAGGCCACCAGAGGTTGTCGAAGGCGCCTGCTATGTCTACAAAGATAACCACTACATACTTTTCATCACATTGAACGTTGCTAAGGAGCTGCCTAATGGCCATTTCAGTTGAGGCACCTTTACGGAACCCAAACTGGTTTGGGGCCTTGAGCCCTGATTCGTCATACAACTTGTCAAGGCGATTTACGACTAGGCGTTCTAAGACCTTCGCTATGATAGGGAGCAGGCATATTGGGCGGTATGACTTTGGCTCATCCCTGGGCTTTTCTTCTGATTTGAGCAGAATGCACACATTACCCTTTTTCCACTCATCTGGGACCTTTCTTTCCTGCAGACAGCTGTTATATAGGTCCACCAGGAGATGGGGACTCGTGTGCCAGACCCTCTTTATTATTTTGTCATCAATTTCATCTGGGCCTGTCGCCTCAAGTCAGCAAGAGTTGCACTCCACCATGGAACTGGGTTCTGCACACGAGTTCGCTTTCTCATGGATCTGCTGCAGGATTCATAGATAGCTTCCTGCAGTCTGGTAGCCATTCCATTTACACCGTTTGTCCCCTGTGGCCAGTTCTCTGTGGACTTGACAAGCTGTTTGTCAAAGATGGGCCACTTTGCAAAGTTTGTGTTATATGTCGCCAATTTCTCTGTCTCTCTCCTCCTTTGGGGTGCTTTGATATTGTATGTTATAGCCCTGTGGTCACTTGATGTCCATTCCTCATGAATCATCCAGTTGCACAGAGCTCTGGCTGCTGGGGGAGTACAGATTGTCACATCGATGTTGCTTTGTCCATTTGGGCCACAGTATGTTGTGAGGTCTGACATTTCGTTCATCACTATTAGTCCTCTTTGTGCGATGAAGTCTTCAAGCATTCTGCCCGCTTCATCTGTCATGGAACTATACCAGACTGGTGAGTTTGCGTTCGAGTCCAGTCCTACTATGACCGGTTTCCCTTCTAGCTGATCCAGGAGAGTGTCTAATTTTTGCAGTAGATAGGGACAGCGGGAATCTCGTTAATCCATTCATGCGCGTCACTAATTAGATGACGAGGCATTTGGCTATTCATTAGCCGTCTTTATTCATTGCTGAATAACACATATATATGTACAGATAGGGTGTGGCAGGTGTTTCACGCCATGTCCGCCACCGAGGTGGGGACTTACAGGGCGATGCCACAAGAAAAGGTTAAAACTACAATACATATACATATATATATGCTGGAAAAAACAGAAACAAAAACAACATAAGTTACATACACAAAGAAGAAAGAACAAAGACGGGATATTCCTCCTGTGGATAGGCCCCAGGAGTCAAGGCGAAGAAAATAACCAGCATCCTATCCGACGCCGGCTCGCTCCATCGGACTGTGCGCCGTCATATATTCGAAAATGCGATAGCTCGTGCAGCAGCTTTGCAGTACTCTCGTGCTAAGCACCGCCAGTTCTCGGGGTCTAAATCCAAGTGCGGAGAGATCTCCGGCCGACGCTGGAGACCATACACCCCTCCAATTCAATGTCGCGGTGGACACTGTAACCTCCTCAACGTCACGGTGCAGGTTGGAGATGGCACGCCTGATGGACGGCGTGTTGTAGTAGGCCGCTTTCTCGGAGTGACACCAGTCGAGCCGGAGATGGTCTCCGACTACCTGGGCGTCGATGACGCGGGCAATGCCGTCTTTAACCGCCACCACGTCAGGCTTGCGGATTCCCTCAGGTGTGCGGAGGTGGGGCTCCACAGAGACGTTGAAGCCCCTCTGCGCGAGTCCACGGGCAACATAGCGCACGATCGCGTCATGCCGCTTAACCCGGGACCCGTGCGTCCTGAAGCAAGCCTGTAACACGTGGTTGGCGGTCTCTACGGCCTGGCAGCCCGCGCGGCATCTGGTGTCCGCCTCCCGCCCGCGACTGCGCCGTGCCTTCGTGGGGAAGGCGTTGATGCGGGCGCGGAGAGCGTCGATGAAGTTACGCCCAGATAGCAGGCGACTGGTGTCAGCGACCCACTGGTGTTGCCCCTTGACGGCGGCGGAAGATGACAGCGCCGCACCGTCAAAGGCAACGTGCAGGCGCGCGGCCCACATCTATCCAACCTGCGTCGACGATTTGAGGAGGTGGCCCTCCCACGTAAGATGCCGCTCCAGCGCCTCAATCTCACGCTGCACCTCGTCCCGGCCTGCACCGTCGGCGGCTGGCCCAATCCTCTTCAGCGCCAGGAGACGGGACCGGCGAAGTGTTGGCCCCATCCATCGGCATGATGGGATGCCGAGGCCTCCCTGGGCTACAGGAGCGTGGAAGTAGCCCAGGGGAGTGTCCGCCGGAAGGCGGAACCATCTCCTGACGGCGGCACGGATGGTCACATCTGCCGCTTTCAACGCACCCACTCGGGTGCGGCTGAGGGCCAGCCCATGGTACAGGCCAGGCAGAAGTACGGTGGTGAGGGCGTGGAGGCGCTGTTGCGGCTTGAGCGGAGCTCGGGAGATGACGTCCAGCTGCTCCACCAGGTGGCGTCGTGGGTTGAAAACGCAGCGACCAGCGGTGGAGAATTGCAGTCCCAGGTACCGGAAGGTTTCACCCACACGTAGGGCGGGCACGGTGGCGTTGCCCGCTTTGAAGGTAACGTCGGCGTCGACCTTCACCTTCTTGTCGCGCCCAGACGCGACTAAGGCGAGGGTGAAACACTTCCGGGCGTTGATCTGCAGCCCCAGATGGGCGAGGGCTGCGACGGCTGCGTCGATGAGGGACTGCAATCCCCTCGCGGTCGATGCAAAAAGCAGGACGTCATCTGCGAAGGCCGCAGCGTTAACTCTGCGACCAAGGATCCGAGCTCCGATGTGGGAGGGAAGTTGACTCAAAACATAGTCCACCGCAAAATTGAAAAGGAGGGGGGAGAGGGGGTCACCCTGACGCACACCCCTAGCCGGCTGCAGGGGCACGCCCACGTCGGCGCCGCCCGCTATCACCGTCGTGCTACCCTCGTAACACCTTTCGACGTACTCAATAAAGCAATCCGGCAGGCCATGAGCCCTCAGCACGGGGCGGAGGGCGGCATGGTCCACCGAATCGAACGCTTTAGAGACGTCGATCGATGCCACAAAAACAGAGCGACAGGAGCGGACTGCGTCGGTGAGAGCAGTGTCCAAGATGAAGGTGTTTTCCAACATCCCATCCCGGGGGATGAATGCCCGCTGACGTTCGTCCACAGCACATGCACGCATCAGGCGTGACGCGAGAACCTTGTGAAAGGTCCGCGCCAACACCGAGCAGACCGTAATGGGGCGAAAGTCAGCGGGGGATGTTGGTGCAGCCGTTTTGGGGAGAAGTGACGTCCGGGCGCGAAGCAGACGCTCGGGGAGGGCGCGGGCCAGGAGGAAGAGGTTCAAGAGTTTCACCAGGACTTCATGCGGCAGGCGCCGCAGCTCCGCTGGAGTCAGGCCGTCCGGCCCGGCTGCCGATCCCCTGGGCGGCAAGGCAGCAGCGACCTCCTCACGTGTGACCGGCCCCCATAGGCACTCAGGAGCGACAGGCTCCGAGTGCGGGAGAAGGCGGTCACGGATGAAGCCGGCGGTGGAGATCGGCTTCTTCGTGAAGAGGTCCGCCCAGAAGTCCAGCAGACCGGGGATGTCGGGTGGCGGCTGCAGCAGGGTGCCGTCCAGCAAGCCACGCACGCAACGCGCACGCGACCTACGGAAGGCGTCCTGTGTCCGCGCGTATTCCCAGCGGCGCCGCTTGCGCTTCTGCAGCGGCGGGGCGGCAGGCGGCCGCTTGGATGGTTGGCGCGGCCGCTGTGTCCTGGTGATCGACCTCTCCCCCCTGGACCCGACCGACGCAAGGGCATCCGGGAGCATGCCCAGGATGACATCGGGCGGCGTGCCCCGCCCCAGACCAATGACTCGATCCAGGGCAGAGAAACGCTGGGCGGAAGCAGGTAGCCCCGCCAGATGCTCCCAGATGGCGGCGTCAGTCGGCCCCTCCGGCGGCGGCCCGGTGGTGTCGGCCGCGAAGTCCTCGGCTGCGTCGACGGGCGGCGCAGCGGCCTCGCCCGCGTCAGGCAGCGAGCTCGCTGCTCCACGGCGGGACGCCGGCTCTTCACCCCGACCGATCTCAAGTGCCTCCATGAATTGGCGGACAAGCTGCTTGTGGGCAGCTTGCCGCCGTCGGCACTTGATTGCCTCAAGCGTTCGGTCGGGGAACATCCTGGTAAGTTCTTGATTTACAAAGAAGAACCGGGCGTCCCTCTCCAGGAACAGTTCGGCCTCTGCCTTGGCGAGCGACAGGACTTCTTCCTCCGTCCACCTCGCGCGATGCCTCTCCGTCACGATCTCAGCGTTGGCGGCCGCAGGGTGTTGGCGGCGGCGATGGACCCCGAGACCGTTCTTCGTGGTAAAAGTGCGGTGGCACTCACTGCAAGCAAAGGGAGCTACACAAACTATCGCATTTTCGTTACGGCCGGTTGGCCGGATAGGTGCTGGGGTAGCTGGGGTGGCACCTTCAGCGGAAGGGCCACCATCTCTTGTTTCTTGTCGGCTGCCCCCAACTATAAAGGGATAATGCGAGGGGGGGCTGGTAACCCCCCCAAGCCCCTGGTGCGGTCTTCCACTCTGCAAAAAATCAGCGGGCCCACGAGAAGGGGAGAAGACCGCAGGAGAGGAGAGGCTAAGAGGGCTAGGCCCATGTATTGCGCATCACTCTCCCTGTAACTATAACCCAAGGAAGGCACCTCGCAGCAGCAGCACGACTACATCAAGACCGCACTTCGAAAAGCCAAGTCCGGATGCAGCCACACCGCCGCCACTTGGCCGCCTTAAGAGAGTCATAGTTACTCCCGCCGTTTACCCGCGCTTGCTTGAATTTCTTCACGTTGACATTCAGAGCACTGGGCAGAAATCACATTGCGTCAACACCCGCTAGGGCCATCGCAATGCTTTGTTTTAATTAGACAGTCGGATTCCCCCAGTCCGTGCCAGTTCTGAGTTGATCGTTGAATGGCGGCCGAAGAGAATCCGCGCACCCGCGCGCCCCCGGAGGAGCACGCTAAGGCGGACGCGGCCTCGCAGCAAGGAAGATCCGTGGGAGGCCAAGGCACGGGACCGAGCTCGGATCCTGCACGCAGGTTGAAGCACCGGGGCGCGAACGCCGCGCAGGCGCGCGCATCCTGCACCGCCGGCCAGCACGAGGCCAACCAACGGCGAGAGCAGACCACGCCCGCGCTAAACGCCCGCACTTACCGGCACCCCTACGGCACTCACCTCGCCCAGGCCCGGCACGTTAGCGCTGACCCACTTCCCGACCAAGCCCGACACGCCCCGATCCTCAGAGCCAATCCTTATCCCGAAGTTACGGATCCAATTTGCCGACTTCCCTTACCTACATTATTCTATCGACTAGAGGCTCTTCACCTTGGAGACCTGCTGCGGATATGGGTACGAACCGGCGCGACACCTCCACGTGGCCCTCTCCCGGATTTTCAAGGTCCGAGGGGAAGATCGGGACACCGCCGCAACTGCGGTGCTCTTCGCGTTCCAAACCCTATCTCCCTGCTAGAGGATTCCAGGGAACTCGAACGCTCATGCAGAAAAGAAAACTCTTCCCCGATCTCCCGACGGCGTCTCCGGGTCCTTTTGGGTTACCCCGACGAGCATCTCTAAAAGAGGGGCCCGACTTGTATCGGTTCCGCTGCCGGGTTCCGGAATAGGAACCGGATTCCCTTTCGCCCAACGGGGGCCAGCACAAAGTGCATCATGCTATGACGGCCCCCATCAACATCGGATTTCTCCTAGGGCTTAGGATCGACTGACTCGTGTGCAACGGCTGTTCACACGAAACCCTTCTCCGCGTCAGCCCTCCAGGGCCTCGCTGGAGTATTTGCTACTACCACCAAGATCTGCACCGACGGCGGCTCCAGGCAGGCTCACGCCCAGACCCTTCTGCGCCCACCGCCGCGACCCTCCTACTCGTCAGGGCTTCGCGGCCGGCCGCAAGGACCGGCCATGACTGCCAGACTGACGGCCGAGTATAGGCACGACGCTTCAGCGCCATCCATTTTCAGGGCTAGTTGCTTCGGCAGGTGAGTTGTTACACACTCCTTAGCGGATTCCGACTTCCATGGCCACCGTCCTGCTGTCTTAAGCAACCAACGCCTTTCATGGTTTCCCATGAGCGTCGATTCGGGCGCCTTAACTCGGCGTTTGGTTCATCCCACAGCGCCAGTTCTGCTTACCAAAAGTGGCCCACTTGGCACTCCGATCCGAGTCGTTTGCTCGCGGCTTCAGCATATCAAGCAAGCCGGAGATCTCACCCATTTAAAGTTTGAGAATAGGTTGAGGTCGTTTCGGCCCCAAGGCCTCTAATCATTCGCTTTACCGGATGAGACTCGTACGAGCACCAGCTATCCTGAGGGAAACTTCGGAGGGAACCAGCTACTAGATGGTTCGATTAGTCTTTCGCCCCTATACCCAGCTCCGACGATCGATTTGCACGTCAGAATCGCTACGGACCTCCATCAGGGTTTCCCCTGACTTCGTCCTGGCCAGGCATAGTTCACCATCTTTCGGGTCCCAACGTGTACGCTCTAGGTGCGCCTCACCTCGCAATGAGGACGAGACGCCCCGGGAGTGCGGAGGCCGCCGCCCCGTGAAGGGCGGGGAAGCCCCATCCTCCCTCGGCCCGCGCAAGGCGAGACCTTCACTTTCATTACGCCTTTAGGTTTCGTACAGCCCAATGACTCGCGCACATGTTAGACTCCTTGGTCCGTGTTTCAAGACGGGTCGTGAAATTGTCCAAAGCTGAAGCGCCGCTGACGGGAGCGATTATTCCGCCCGAGAGCATCCCGAGCCAACAGCGGCGCGGGTCCGGGGCCGGGCCAGGTAGGTCCGTCATCCGGGAAGAACCGCGCGCGCTTGCCGGGAGCCCGAGCGCCCAAAGGGGCGAATCGACTCCTCCAGATATACCGCCGGGCAGCCAGCCAGGACACCGGGGCTCTGCCCAACAGACGCGAACCGAGGCCCGCGGAAGGACAGGCTGCGCACCCGGGCCGTAGGCCGGCACCCAGCGGGTCGCGACGTCCTACTAGGGGAGAAGTGCGGCCCACCGCACACCGGAACGGCCCCACCCCGCGGCGAGTGGAAAGGCAACCGGACACGACCCCGCCGCGGATTGCTCCGCGCGGGCGGCCGGCCCCATCTGCCGAGGGCGGAGGCCTGTGGCCGGATGGGCGTGAATCTCACCCGTTCGACCTTTCGGACTTCTCACGTTTACCCCAGAACGGTTTCACGTACTTTTGAACTCTCTCTTCAAAGTTCTTTTCAACTTTCCCTCACGGTACTTGTTCGCTATCGGTCTCGTGGTCATATTTAGTCTCAGATGGAGTTTACCACCCACTTGGAGCTGCACTCTCAAGCAACCCGACTCGAAGGAGAGGTCCCGCCGACGCTCGCACCGGCCGCTACGGGCCTGGCACCCTCTACGGGCCGTGGCCTCATTCAAGTTGGACTTGGGCTCGGCGCGAGGCGTCGGGGTAGTGGACCCTCCCAAACACCACATGCCACGACAGGCGGCAGCCTGCGGGGTTCGGTGCTGGACTCTTCCCTGTTCGCTCGCCGCTACTGGGGGAATCCTTGTTAGTTTCTTTTCCTCCGCTTAGTAATATGCTTAAATTCAGCGGGTAGTCTCGCCTGCTCTGAGGTCGTTGTACGAGGTGTCGCACGCCACACCGCCAGCCGGCTGTGCACGCTACCGAGTAAGTACCGGTATGCGAACCGCCAGGCGACGGGCGCGCATCGCACGTTTCAGGAGGCGCGGCCGGCCCCACAGGCGGCCGCGACGCTCCCAGGTCTGCGAAGCGGGGCAAACGCCGCGCGCTTCAGTATACGTAGCCGACCCTCAGCCAGACGTGGCCCGGGAACGGAATCCATGGACCGCAATGTGCGTTCGAAACGTCGATGTTCATGTGTCCTGCAGTTCACATGTCGACGCGCAATTTGCTGCGTTCTTCATCGACCCACGAGCCGAGTGATCCACCGTCCTGGGTGATCTTTTCTTAGTTTCCACTGTCTCTTTCAAGACAGTTGCATAGGCGGGACGTAGGCGTGTGGCGGCCCCTGTTCAAGCGTTCTGTGTCCAACGGCCTCACGGCCGATGGGCGTCGTACGGCTCCACACCGGAGCGGACAGGCAGTCGGGCGAAAGTCATTCAAAACCGGCGCCAGGCGCCAGGTGCCGCAGGCCAGCCGCTCCAGCGCTTCAGCGCTCGTACCACACAACATTGGCGTTAGTTTTGAGAAGCACGCGTGGTTCCGCACGCGGCGCACGGCTACTGCGAGCCGTACAGGTAGCGTGTTGCGCGACACGACACGCACATCGAACGACATGCAGTCTAGTCGGTAATGATCCTTCCGCAGGTTCACCTACGGAAACCTTGTTACGACTTTTACTTCCTCTAAATGATCAAGTTTGGTCATCTTTCCGGTAGCATCGGCAACGACAGAGTCAATGCCGCGTACCAGTCCGAAGACCTCACTAAATCATTCAATCGGTAGTAGCGACGGGCGGTGTGTACAAAGGGCAGGGACGTAATCAACGCGAGCTTATGACTCGCGCTTACTGGGAATTCCTCGTTCATGGGGAACAATTGCAAGCCCCAATCCCTAGCACGAAGGAGGTTCAGCGGGTTACCCCGACCTTTCGGCCTAGGAAGACACGCTGATTCCTTCAGTGTAGCGCGCGTGCGGCCCAGAACATCTAAGGGCATCACAGACCTGTTATTGCTCAATCTCGTGCGGCTAGAAGCCGCCTGTCCCTCTAAGAAGAAAAGTAATCGCTGACAGCACGAAGGATGTCACGCGACTAGTTAGCAGGCTAGAGTCTCGTTCGTTATCGGAATTAACCAGACAAATCGCTCCACCAACTAAGAACGGCCATGCACCACCACCCACCGAATCAAGAAAGAGCTATCAATCTGTCAATCCTTCCAGTGTCCGGGCCTGGTGAGGTTTCCCGTGTTGAGTCAAATTAAGCCGCAGGCTCCACTCCTGGTGGTGCCCTTCCGTCAATTCCTTTAAGTTTCAGCTTTGCAACCATACTTCCCCCGGAACCCAAAAGCTTTGGTTTCCCGGAGGCTGCCCGCCGAGTCATCGGAGGAACTGCGGCGGATCGCTGGCTGGCATCGTTTATGGTTAGAACTAGGGCGGTATCTGATCGCCTTCGAACCTCTAACTTTCGTTCTTGATTAATGAAAACATACTTGGCAAATGCTTTCGCTTCTGTTCGTCTTGCGACGATCCAAGAATTTCACCTCTAACGTCGCAATACGAATGCCCCCGCCTGTCCCTATTAATCATTACCTCGGGTTCCGAAAACCAACAAAATAGAACCGAGGTCCTATTCCATTATTCCATGCACACAGTATTCAGGCGGGCTTGCCTGCTTTAAGCACTCTAATTTGTTCAAAGTAAACGTGCCGGCCCACCGAGACACTCACTCAAGAGCACCCTGGTAGGATTGCAACGGGGTCCGCCTCGGGACGCACGAGCACGCACGAGGCGCGTCGCACGCCTTCGGCTCGCCCCACCGGCAGGACGTCCCACGATACATGCCAGTTAAACACCGACGGGCGGTGAACCAACAGCGTGGGACACAAATCCAACTACGAGCTTTTTAACCGCAACAACTTTAATATACGCTATTGGAGCTGGAATTACCGCGGCTGCTGGCACCAGACTTGCCCTCCAATAGATACTCGTTAAAGGATTTAAAGTGTACTCATTCCGATTACGGGGCCTCGGATGAGTCCCGTATCGTTATTTTTCGTCACTACCTCCCCGTGCCGGGAGTGGGTAATTTGCGCGCCTGCTGCCTTCCTTGGATGTGGTAGCCGTTTCTCAGGCTCCCTCTCCGGAATCGAACCCTGATTCCCCGTTACCCGTTACAACCATGGTAGGCGCAGAACCTACCATCGACAGTTGATAAGGCAGACATTTGAAAGATGCGTCGCCGGTACGAGGACCGTGCGATCAGCCCAAAGTTATTCAGAGTCACCAAGGCAAACGGACCGGACGAGCCGACCGATTGGTTTTGATCTAATAAAAGCGTCCCTTCCATCTCTGGTCGGGACTCTGTTTGCATGTATTAGCTCTAGAATTACCACAGTTATCCAAGTAACGTGGGTACGATCTAAGGAACCATAACTGATTTAATGAGCCATTCGCGGTTTCACCTTAATGCGGCTTGTACTGAGACATGCATGGCTTAATCTTTGAGACAAGCATATGACTACTGGCAGGATCAACCAGGGAGCTGCGTCAACTAGAGCTGAGCAGCCGGCCGCCCGGGAGTGTGTCCCGGGGGCCCGCGCGAACACGCAAGCGTCCGCTCAATTATTCTGCAAACAGGAGGAGGCTGAGCTCCCCTGCACAATACACCTCGAAACCCTCTCAGGTCCCGGCGGCGCGCAGCGCCGTCCTAAGTACTTGGTCGGGTTCGAGAGAGGCGCAATCGCCCGGAGTTTGGCGAGTAGACGCTTTAGGTGCGACCACCCGTGCTCCCAACTGAGCTTGCCGCTGCCGACAGAGGCCCGGGAGCGTGCTGTCGTGGCATTGCCGGCGGGAGACAACACGCGCCACCTACGGTGACCGGCAGCTCCAACGCCAGCGCCACAGAAGGACAAAAGCCCCACTTGGGTGCCGAAGCGAACTCTCCCAGCACAGCGCACGCGCCAACACGTCCGCACAGCTGCGATACAAACCACCTGCGAGAACCGCAGAGGCGACCGAGCAGCAGACGGCGTCGCGGCGCCGAGCGCCGGGCGGCGGCGCATCCTCAGCGCACACAGTCCTCAATCGGACCAGCACACTGCAGATGTCCACCGCGCTTCGCACCGGGCCCGCGAGGACCTACTTTGGCCGCACGGCGCCGCGTGCAGGGTGCGCCGGCGCGCAGCTGCGCCGCCTGCCGCCTCCGTCGGCCGGCGCGCCTGCCACTGGCCGCCCCCACCAGCCGGCTGTAGCGCGTGCGCCCACGCACCGCGCGGCCAGCACGCCGGGAGGCCCCCCCTCACCGGCCGGGGACGGTCCCACCCAGCCACCGCCGCGTATCGCTTCACACCCAGATGCCATTCACGTTCGTGGGCATGGTGGGTATCGCTGGAACAACCGGTTGGTAGCTCAACCGATCGTCGCCATCACTGATTCACCTCTAGCGAGAACAACCGCACCACAACGGTTTACCAGTTGTTCATTTGCATAACGTCACCAGCAAACGTAGGCGTCCATCGCCATTTGCAAATTCAACGATTGTTGCATGCCTGTGTCAGGTGTCACGACACACTATGTCTGCCCACATACACGCAACAACATGTGCACGCTTCGCGAACACGTGGAAGGTGGCCCCCGTACGTATGCGATGTCCATTGCGCGAACGACTGTCAACCGGCCTCTGTCGCATGTCGCAGATGTGGAACGCAGTGCACCATGCTATCACGGTGTGTGAGAAGAGACGACTACGTCTGACAACACGCGCCACTACATCAACAGACGGCTCATGCTGATCGCCATCCAGGGCATACCACACTGCAATCCAGCTCTTATAGGGAGACGACACGTAGCTGAGTGCACAACATTTGGACCGCATGGTTCGCCGTTGTTGGCGCAGTCGTTGTACGGTCACATGTACCACGATGTATCATTCAGTACATGAGGACCAATGTGCAGTACAGTGTGTGATTTGGACGTACAACATCAGCGGACAGTTGACACAGGCCGTACCACAGCGTAGGCTAAGTGCTTCGCACATGCGAATGCCAATGAACAACTGCAAATGCCAATGAACAACTGCAAAGGGCATTGAGCATGTACGTCCTGCTGCCATCCACATTACAGTGTATAGCTGCAAGGTGTTTAACATGAAGCGATACACTGGGGACCGGGCAGTGCGAGTAGCAAACTATATTGCGGGGGTTGCAGTTAGGCAACACTACACTAATTTAACGCGTCGTATGACAATTACAGAGCAGGTTAAGGCCCAACGTGTGTTGGGTTAAGGCCCAACGTGTGTTGGGTTAAGGCCCAACGTGTGTTGGGTTAAGGCCCAACGTGTGTTGGGTTAAGGCCCAACGTGTGTTGGGTTAAGGCCCAACGTGTGTTGGGTTAAGGCCCAACGTGTGTTGGGTTAAGGCCCAACGTGTGTTGGGTTAAGGCCCAACGTGTGTTGGGTTAAGGCCCAACGTGTGTTGGGTTAAGGCCCAACGTGTGTTGGGTTAAGGCCCAACGTGTGTTGGGTTAAGGCCCAACGTGTGTTGGGTTACGTTAAGGGGCAATGTGGGTTACGTTAAGGGGCAATGTGGGTTACGTTAAGGGGCAATGTGGGTTACGTTACGGCGCAATATAGGTTACGTTACGGCGCAATATAGGTTACGTTAAGGCGCAATATCGGTTACGTTAAGGCGCAATACAGGTTACGTTAAGGCGCAATACAGGTTACGTTAAGGCGCAATACAGGTTACGTTAAGGCGCAATACAGGTTACGTTAAGGCGCAATACAGGTTACGTTAAGGCGCAATACAGGTTACGTTAAGGCGCAATACAGGTTACGTTAAGGCGCAATGCAGGTTACGTTAAGGCGCAATGCAGGTTACGTTAAGGCGCAATACAGGTTACGTTAAGGCGCAATACAGGTTACGTTAAGGCGCAATACAGGTTACGTTAAGGCGCAATACAGGTTACGTTAAGGCGCAATACAGGTTACGTTAAGGCGCAATACAGGTTACGTTAAGGCGCAATACAGGTTACGTTAAGGCGCAATACAGGTTACGTTAAGGCGCAATACAGGTTACGTTAAGGCGCAATACAGGTTACGTTAAGGCGCAATACAGGTTACGTTAAGGCGCAATACAGGTTACGTTAAGGCGCAATACAGGTTAGGTTAAGGCGCAATACAGGTTAGGTTAAGGCGCAATACAGGTTAGGTTAAGGTACGACATAGGTTAGGTTAAGGTACGACATAGGTTAGGTTAAGGTACGACATAGGTTAGGTTAAGGTACGACATAGGTTAGGTTAAGGTACGACATAGGTTAGGTTAAGGTACGACATAGGTTAGGTTAAGGTACGACATAGGTTAGGTTAAGGTACGACATAGGTTAGGTTAAGGTACGACATAGGTTAGGTTAAGGTACGACATAGGTTAGGTTAAGGTACGACATAGGTTAGGTTAAGGTACGACATAGGTTAGGTTAAGGTACGACATAGGTTAGGTTAAGGTACGACATAGGTTAGGTTAAGGTACGACATAGGTTAGGTTAAGGTACGACATAGGTTAGGTTAAGGTACGACATAGGTTAGGTTAAGGTACGACATAGGTTAGGTTAAGGTACGACATAGGTTAGGTTAAGGTACGACATAGGTTAGGTTAAGGTACGACATAGGTTAGGTTAAGGTACGACATAGGTTAGGTTAAGGTACGACATAGGTTAGGTTAAGGTACGACATAGGTTAGGTTAAGGTACGACATAGGTTAGGTTAAGGTACGACATAGGTTAGGTTAAGGTACGACATAGGTTAGGTTAAGGTACGACATAGGTTAGGTTAAGGTACGACATAGGTTAGGTTAAGGTACGACATAGGTTAGGTTAAGGTACGACATAGGTTAGGTTAAGGTACGACATAGGTTAGGTTAAGGTACGACATAGGTTAGGTTAAGGTACGACATAGGTTAGGTTAAGGTACGACATAGGTTAGGTTAAGGTACGACATAGGTTAGGTTACGGTACGACATAGGTTAGGTTACGGTACGACATAGGTTAGGTTACGGTACGACATAGGTTAGGTTACGGTACGACATAGGTTAGGTTACGGTACGACATAGGTTAGGTTACGGTACGACATAGGTTAGGTTACGGTACGACATAGGTTAGGTTACGGTACGACATAGGTTAGGTTACGGTACGATATAGGTTAGGTTACGGTACGATATAGGTTAGGTTAAGGTACACATTGTTGTAAGGAAAGGTTTAATGGGGGGCGGGGCGGGGCGGCCGGTTTGTTGATTGTGATTATAGTAAGTGGATGCCTGCGGCATCATCTGATTTGCCACGTCAGGATGCACCTTTGGCTCATGACAGGCGGCGCTCTCATTCCATGCTTGTGGCAGACCTGTGTCTTTCATTCCTGCCATTGTTTGTGTGCTGTGAGAGGAGGCAGTATTGTGATGTTGGGTGCACCCCTGTGTAGGACATGTGTGGGTGTTGGTGGCTTGGCTGAGCAATGGTGGTTGTCGGGTGGGTGGGATATTCTGTTTTCTGAGTGGACCTCCCAGTCTGGTTATGACAGTGTGGATTGTCTAATGTGGCGGAGAGGATGCACTGGGTGTTGTTCCATGCTGGTGCTTACATATTGTCTGTGTGCGTGTTACAGGCAGAGAGTAGTGCGTGATAAGGGTGTGTGGCTGACGTGTGGTTGTGATTGTGAGCAGAGTCTTTCAGCATGTATACGGACAGTTGTATACATTATCTGTATTCTGATGGCTCTATCTATTACTAATCAGCGCCGTGTATACGTTTAATCCGGTTCCAGTCGAAACTGTTGTATCTCTGTACATTAGTGACACGGCGAGCCCGCTATGTAGTTACTCGTCTCGGCAGCTTCCACCGGTGTATGGCAAATGATTATAAGGAATCAGTCTAGTCGTCAATACCGATGGTGTGACGTCACATGTCTGGGGTGGGGGACGCTGCGCCCTTCCGGTGGGTCATGGCCTAGAAAGACTCTTCCCACGCAGGGGGGCGTGGACTGTCATTGACTCTTCCAGGTAATATACTTGCCGTACGTTCTTGCGACTGCGAGTGCAACGCTCACCGGTACCGACATGGATGGAGCGCCTCCTAGCTGACCGCTCAGCATCGGCATTCG
>NW_025726054.1:125000-130000 GCF_021461395.2 Schistocerca americana
ACTCATTCCGATTACGGGGCCTCGGATGAGTCCCGTATCGTTATTTTTCGTCACTACCTCCCCGTGCCGGGAGTTGGTAATTTGCGCGCCTGCTGCCTTCCTTGGATGTGGTAGCCGTTTCTCAGGCTCCCTCTCCGGAATCGAACCCTGATTCCCCGTTACCCGTTACAACCATGGTAGGCGCAGAACCTACCATCGACAGTTGATAAGGCAGACATTTGAAAGATGCGTCGCCGGTACGAGGACCGTGCGATCAGCCCAAAGTTATTCAGAGTCACCAAGGCAAACGGACCGGACGAGCCGACCGATTGGTTTTGATCTAATAAAAGCGTCCCTTCCATCTCTGGTCGGGACTCTGTTTGCATGTATTAGCTCTAGAATTACCACAGTTATCCAAGTAACGTGGGTACGATCTAAGGAACCATAACTGATTTAATGAGCCATTCGCGGTTTCACCTTAATGCGGCTTGTACTGAGACATGCATGGCTTAATCTTTGAGACAAACATATGACTACTGGCAGGATCAACCAGGGAGCTGCGTCAACTAGAGCTGAGCAGCCGGCCGCCCGGGAGTGTGTCCCGGGGGCCCGCGCGAACACGCAAGCGTCCGCTCAATTATTCTGCAAACAGGAGGAGGCTGAGCTCCCCTGCACAATACACCTCGAAACCCTCTCAGGTCCCGGCGGCGCGCAGCGCCGTCCTAAGTACTTGGTCGGGTTCGAGAGAGGCGCAATCGCCCGGAGTTTGGCGAGTAGACGCTTTAGGTGCGACCACCCGTGCTCCCAACTGAGCTTGCCGCTGCCGACAGAGGCCCGGGAGCGTGCTGTCGTGGCATTGCCGGCGGGAGACAACACGCGCCACCTACGGTGACCGGCAGCTCCAACGCCAGCGCCACAGAAGGACAAAAGCCCCACTTGGGTGCCGAAGCGAACTCTCCCAGCACAGCGCACGCGCCAACACGTCCGCACAGCTGCGATACAAACCACCTGCGAGAACCGCAGAGGCGACCGAGCAGCAGACGGCGTCGCGGCGCCGAGCGCCGGGCGGCGGCGCATCCTCAGCGCACACAGTCCTCAATCGGACCAGCACACTGCAGATGTCCACCGCGCTTCGCACCGGGCCCGCGAGGACCTACTTTGGCCGCACGGCGCCGCGTGCAGGGTGCGCCGGCGCGCAGCTGCGCCGCCTGCCGCCTCCGTCGGCCGGCGCGCCTGCCACTGGCCGCCCCCACCAGCCGGCTGTAGCGCGTGCGCCCACGCACCGCGCGGCCAGCACGCCGGGAGGCCCCCCCTCACCGGCCGGGGACGGTCCCACCCAGCCACCGCCGCGTATCGCTTCACACCCAGATGCCATTCACGTTCGTGGGCATGGTGGGTATCGCTGGAACAACCGGTTGGTAGCTCAACCGATCGTCGCCATCACTGATTCACCTCTAGCGAGAACAACCGCACCACAACGGTTTACCAGTTGTTCATTTGCATAACGTCACCAGCAAACGTAGGCGTCCATCGCCATTTGCAAATTCAACGATTGTTGCATGCCTGTGTCAGGTGTCACGACACACTATGTCTGCCCACATACACGCAACAACATGTGCACGCTTCGCGAACACGTGGAAGGTGGCCCCCGTACGTATGCGATGTCCATTGCGCGAACGACTGTCAACCGGCCTCTGTCGCATGTCGCAGATGTGGAACGCAGTGCACCATGCTATCACGGTGTGTGAGAAGAGACGACTACGTCTGACAACACGCGCCACTACATCAACAGACGGCTCATGCTGATCGCCATCCAGGGCATACCACACTGCAATCCAGCTCTTATAGGGAGACGACACGTAGCTGAGTGCACAACATTTGGACCGCATGGTTCGCCGTTGTTGGCGCAGTCGTTGTACGGTCACATGTACCACGATGTATCATTCAGTACATGAGGACCAATGTGCAGTACAGTGTGTGATTTGGACGTACAACATCAGCGGACAGTTGACACAGGCCGTACCACAGCGTAGGCTAAGTGCTTCGCACATGCGAATGCCAATGAACAACTGCAAATGCCAATGAACAACTGCAAAGGGCATTGAGCATGTACGTCCTGCTGCCATCCACATTACAGTGTATAGCTGCAAGGTGTTTAACATGAAGCGATACACTGGGGACCGGGCAGTGCGAGTAGCAAACTATATTGCGGGGGTTGCAGTTAGGCAACACTACACTAATTTAACGCGTCGTATGACAATTACAGAGCAGGTTAAGGCCCAACGTGTGTTGGGTTAAGGCCCAACGTGTGTTGGGTTAAGGCCCAACGTGTGTTGGGTTAAGGCCCAACGTGTGTTGGGTTAAGGCCCAACGTGTGTTGGGTTAAGGCCCAACGTGTGTTGGGTTAAGGCCCAACGTGTGTTGGGTTAAGGCCCAACGTGTGTTGGGTTAAGGCCCAACGTGTGTTGGGTTAAGGCCCAACGTGTGTTGGGTTAAGGCCCAACGTGTGTTGGGTTAAGGCCCAACGTGTGTTGGGTTACGTTAAGGGGCAATGTGGGTTACGTTAAGGGGCAATGTGGGTTACGTTAAGGGGCAATGTGGGTTACGTTACGGCGCAATATAGGTTACGTTACGGCGCAATATAGGTTACGTTAAGGCGCAATATCGGTTACGTTAAGGCGCAATACAGGTTACGTTAAGGCGCAATACAGGTTACGTTAAGGCGCAATACAGGTTACGTTAAGGCGCAATACAGGTTACGTTAAGGCGCAATACAGGTTACGTTAAGGCGCAATACAGGTTACGTTAAGGCGCAATACAGGTTACGTTAAGGCGCAATACAGGTTACGTTAAGGCGCAATGCAGGTTACGTTAAGGCGCAATGCAGGTTACGTTAAGGCGCAATACAGGTTACGTTAAGGCGCAATACAGGTTACGTTAAGGCGCAATACAGGTTACGTTAAGGCGCAATACAGGTTACGTTAAGGCGCAATACAGGTTACGTTAAGGCGCAATACAGGTTACGTTAAGGCGCAATACAGGTTACGTTAAGGCGCAATACAGGTTACGTTAAGGCGCAATACAGGTTACGTTAAGGCGCAATACAGGTTACGTTAAGGCGCAATACAGGTTACGTTAAGGCGCAATACAGGTTACGTTAAGGCGCAATACAGGTTACGTTAAGGCGCAATACAGGTTACGTTAAGGCGCAATACAGGTTACGTTAAGGCGCAATACAGGTTACGTTAAGGCGCAATACAGGTTACGTTAAGGCGCAATACAGGTTACGTTAAGGCGCAATACAGGTTACGTTAAGGCGCAATACAGGTTACGTTAAGGCGCAATACAGGTTACGTTAAGGCGCAATACAGGTTAGGTTAAGGCGCAATACAGGTTAGGTTAAGGCGCAATACAGGTTAGGTTAAGGTACGACATAGGTTAGGTTAAGGTACGACATAGGTTAGGTTAAGGTACGACATAGGTTAGGTTAAGGTACGACATAGGTTAGGTTAAGGTACGACATAGGTTAGGTTAAGGTACGACATAGGTTAGGTTAAGGTACGACATAGGTTAGGTTAAGGTACGACATAGGTTAGGTTAAGGTACGACATAGGTTAGGTTAAGGTACGACATAGGTTAGGTTAAGGTACGACATAGGTTAGGTTAAGGTACGACATAGGTTAGGTTAAGGTACGACATAGGTTAGGTTAAGGTACGACATAGGTTAGGTTAAGGTACGACATAGGTTAGGTTAAGGTACGACATAGGTTAGGTTAAGGTACGACATAGGTTAGGTTAAGGTACGACATAGGTTAGGTTAAGGTACGACATAGGTTAGGTTAAGGTACGACATAGGTTAGGTTAAGGTACGACATAGGTTAGGTTAAGGTACGACATAGGTTAGGTTAAGGTACGACATAGGTTAGGTTAAGGTACGACATAGGTTAGGTTAAGGTACGACATAGGTTAGGTTAAGGTATGACATAGGTTAGGTTAAGGTACGACATAGGTTAGGTTAAGGTACGACATAGGTTAGGTTAAGGTACGACATAGGTTAGGTTAAGGTACGACATAGGTTAGGTTAAGGTACGACATAGGTTAGGTTAAGGTACGACATAGGTTAGGTTAAGGTACGACATAGGTTAGGTTACGGTACGACATAGGTTAGGTTACGGTACGACATAGGTTAGGTTACGGTACGACATAGGTTAGGTTACGGTACGACATAGGTTAGGTTACGGTACGACATAGGTTAGGTTACGGTACGACATAGGTTAGGTTACGGTACGACATAGGTTAGGTTACGGTACGACATAGGTTAGGTTACGGTACGATATAGGTTAGGTTACGGTACGATATAGGTTAGGTTAAGGTACACATTGTTGTAAGGAAAGGTTTAATGGGGGGCGGGGCGGGGCGGCCGGTTTGTTGATTGTGATTATAGTAAGTGGATGCCTGCGGCATCATCTGATTTGCCACGTCAGGATGCACCTTTGGCTCATGACAGGCGGCGCTCTCATTCCATGCTTGTGGCAGACCTGTGTCTTTCATTCCTGCCATTGTTTGTGTGCTGTGAGAGGAGGCAGTATTGTGATGTTGGGTGCACCCCTGTGTAGGACATGTGTGGGTGTTGGTGGCTTGGCTGAGCAATGGTGGTTGTCGGGTGGGTGGGATATTCTGTTTTCTGAGTGGACCTCCCAGTCTGGTTATGACAGTGTGGATTGTCTAATGTGGCGGAGAGGATGCACTGGGTGTTGTTCCATGCTGGTGCTTACATATTGTCTGTGTGCGTGTTACAGGCAGAGAGTAGTGCGTGATAAGGGTGTGTGGCTGACGTGTGGTTGTGATTGTGAGCAGAGTCTTTCAGCATGTATACGGACAGTTGTATACATTATCTGTATTCTGATGGCTCTATCTATTACTAATCAGCGCCGTGTATACGTTTAATCCGGTTCCAGTCGAAACTGTTGTATCTCTGTACATTAGTGACACGGCGAGCCCGCTATGTAGTTACTCGTCTC
>NW_025726054.1:140000-150000 GCF_021461395.2 Schistocerca americana
AAGGCAAACGGACCGGACGAGCCGACCGATTGGTTTTGATCTAATAAAAGCGTCCCTTCCATCTCTGGTCGGGACTCTGTTTTTTTTTTTTTTTTTTTTTTTTTTAAAAAAAAAAAAAATTCTTTATTCAATACATTACATTATACATCATAACCCACTACCTAACTCATTAGTGGGTCCTAGTATGATACAATTTAAATGCAGCAATGTTATTTACACTTCAGGTAGTATTATTATTATTATTTCTATTATTTACTCTAATTATTACCGCTATAGGGCTCTAAGCTTAATCTACGGGGAAACTACATGCTACCTGCAGCGTTACAAGTTGTGCCAGAGCTACTATAAACCTACTAGTTGTTAGCCAGGCCCACTGAGCTAATCCCAGTGGGCGTGCCCCTGGCACTGGGCTGGCTCTTAACTTGGTGTCGCTGCAGAGTATTCTGAGGTATTATCCTATCTTCTACTTCTAACTTAATTTAACTAAGTGTCAAAATCGGTGTGCGTCATAGTCCGGTATTTATGTACACCCCTCCCTCCTAGTCCAGGGCAAGGCGGATTCCAGCCGTGAGGCGGCTGGCCAGTCCTTGCCCGGCGGTACAGTAAGGGTGCACTAGTCAGCATAGGTGAGAGTTTTGTCTTTAATGGTGGTGATTGTCCCTTAAAAAGTTCTTAAGTATCTTTTTTGATATTTCATCTGTAAGTTTGTTTAAGATGTCAAAGGTGATTTCACGCCTTAACAAGTGGTACGTGTCGTTATTTGGCAACTGTTGTCTTAGCTCTTGGGCTACATCATCGAAGAGGTGGCACTCATACACCACATGTTCTGGGGTGCCCTGCACTGCGCCACAGTCACACGCTGGTGTAGCCTGCTTCCCAAACCTACATAGGTATGTTGGGTATGGTCCATGTCCAGTAAGAAAGTGCAGCATTCCTCTCGTTGGTGTAAAAAATGTGAGTTTTATTCTTTCTTCTATGTCCGGTAGCAGCTCATAGGTTCTACGACCTGTATCTTCATTATTCCACTGATCTTGCCATAGTTCTAGCCCCCTCTTTTTAATGGTGTACTTGTCCCCTGCAAAAACCCCAAGTATTTCCCTGATTTTGTCCCTGTTCTCTTTTTGTACCCAGTACCAGGCAGCCTGTTCACGTATTTTTATATCTAATGGACAGATTCCCATTAACACTAACAGTGCTCCCCCCGGTGTTGTCCTATAGGCCCCTGCTGAACGTAGAAGCATATTCCGCTGCACTCTTCTTACGGCCATGGCAGGCATGACCCTCGTGAGTCTGTGTGCCCAGACTCCAGATCCGTATCCTATTATTGAGGTCAGGATGCTGTTGTGATATAGCTTAATTAAATTTGGAGGGAGGTGAAACCGCTTGTGACCAATTCCGATAAGATTGTTTAATAGAACCAATGATTTTTGTGATACGGTGTCAATATGTGATGCAAAGCTCCACCTCTCATCGATGATTACACCCAGGTATCGGGCCTCGCGGCGCCGAAGAACTGGTATACCATTAATTCTAACCGTCGGGTTCCTGACCAGTTGGCCTTTGAGAAGTAGATATGTGGACTTATTGGGTGCGATCGTCATTTTGCTTCTGTGGCACCATGATGTAAGAACAGTTAGGGCTCTTTCCACTTTCGGCTCTAATTCCTCGCGGCTTCGGCCGCCGACCAGCAGGAGGAGGTCGTCAGCGTATGCTATGACCTCTAGCACATCGTCACAGTTCTTGAGATCTTCAAGTAAAGGCTCCATGTTAATGTCCCAAAAGAGAGGTCCCAGGACAGAGCCCTGAGGACATCCTTTGGTGACAATCTTCCTGACTATGCCGCTAGGGGCCGATAGCCAGACCTCCCTGTCTGCACAATAGCTCCTCAGACACCCATATAGCGGCCCTGGACAGTTCTTCTCCCGCAAGCAGGAAAAGAGTGAGGGCCACCACAGGTTGTCGAAGGCGCCACTGATGTCGACCATGATGCCGACGACATACTTGTGCGGGGTAGAGCCACAGACCTCGGCAGCCAGGGCGATTGCGTCAGACGCAGAACACCCAGACCGAAAGCCGAATTGTCTGTCACTCATCCCGCACAGCATGCGGTGTGCTGTCAGTCTGTTCGCTAGTAGCCTCTCAAAAAGTTTGCCCAGTACGTCCAACAAGCAGATAGGTCTATAAGATTTAATTTCTGTGGGATCTTTGTCCGGACTCTTTTTAATGATGATTACATTGGCTTTTTTCCATATTTCTGGGAATTTCCCGAGTTCCAAGCACTCGTTATACAACTTAGTGAGAGGAGCTACGAGCTGGGGGGCAAGGAATTGCACCACTTCCGCAGTAATGCCGTCCGGGCCAGGAGCTTTCCCTCTTTTGAGGGCCTTGATCTGGGCAGCGACCTCCTCCTCAGAGAAGGGGTAGACTCTGATGTTATTGTTATAGTCCCTTTGGTTTTCTCTCCTTATCCTTTTTTGTTCTTCAGTCTCATCTTCCTCCACGTCGTCAGGCAACAGAACCCGGAGGAGGGCCTCAGCAGTTTCCTGCCAAGTGCCCGTCATCCGGTCCCCGTCCCTGACGGTGGATAGCACCATTGGTGATCTTATCTTTTCTCGTACTAATTTATAAGGGACTCCCCATGGGTCTGTAGCCAATTGGCTTTTTACATAACTTTCCCAGCTTCTGAGCCTGACTGCCCTTAACTCCTGTTGGAATTGTTCTTTGCTTTCACGATAGATCTGAAGCCATCTTCGTTTTTCCCTCCAGACGACACTCCGCTGGTAGTACCTCCTTGCCCTCCTCACAGCCTGGCGCATCTGTCCCAGTTCGACCGACCATGGTGTGGGGGTGGCCGCTACGGCTCTCCTCCTGGTTGGTACGGCTGCCCGCACCGCTGTGGTGATCGCCTGCACCAGTCCTTCGGCGCATTCTTCCACGTTTCCGTCACCCTCCAGCAATGTCGGAATGTTGCACTCCTCCGCGAGACGGTCCCAGTTAGCCTTGTTGTAATTAAGCTGCAGCTCCCACCCCATGTCCCAGTGGCACTCCCTTTCCCCAATGGAAAATGTTATTAAATTATGATCACTGGTGGTTACTTTGTCCCACACTTTCCATTTGTTGACCTTTGTGGCCAGGTTTGGTGTTATTAGTGTGATATCAATATTTGTACCTTCTCCCCCTCCGCCAGTATATGTGGGGGGGTTCCCTTGTTGGTTGGCAACCACCAGTTGTAATGCCATGATTGTTTCCTCGGCTTTTAGCCCCCGATCATCGTGCGTGCCACTGAACCATAGGGGGGACTTCGCATTTATGTCCGCTGTCACAATCAATCTTCGTCCCTGCAATGCCGTGGCGACTTGTGTAAGTATTTCTAGAAATTCCTCTATTCCTCTTCCGTATTGGAAGTATATATTACAGATGTAAATCACCCCCGCGGGTGTTTGAAGTTCCACGACATTGCAGTGTTCGCCAGAGAACTGTGCAAGGACTGTAGCTCTAAATGATTTGTTGATAATTATAATTGCAGCCTTTGGCTCTACGTTGGAATGTATAATTTGCCAGTTGGCAGCCATGAATGGGATCCGCCCCGCTTGGGAGTACGGTTCCTGTAAGCAGAGTACATCTAGACTCCTCTCTTCCACCACCCTTCGGAGTTCCTGCAGGACCAGTTTGCTATTATGGGTGTTTATCTGGCCTACATTTAGTTGGCTCACGTGGGAAGTATGTATGGATGTGTGATTCTGGCCACAATTTTGTCCAGTCGTGGGCTACTCTGCCATTGGTTATCACTGATTGGTAGTATAGATCATCCATGTCAAATTTTTCGTTTCTTCTGTCAAAGACCTTTTTAACTAGATCTCGCAGGGCTCCGAAGTCGGTGGGGAGATTCATTGTCTTGAGCTGAATTCTGTCCACAGCCTCCATTACTGGAAATGTGACATCTCTTCCATACTCGTGGCCGACACGTACCACATGTCTCAATGCTATTGTGAGGATTGCCGGCTCCTCTAGTCTTGATAACTGCAGTGCGTGCTCCAGGTTGGGGTAAATTCGCTGGGGATCTATTCCCATTGCACCCCGAGATGGTGTGTCAGAAGATGGAATTGAGCTGCTTATTTCATTGTACTGAACATGTTTGGTGGATATTACTTCTTTACTGTGTGATTGTGATTGTGAACTCCCAAGTACAGGATGCCAGTGTGGTCGGGTATGCTCTTGTTTCGACCCAGGTCCCCAGCAAGGAGGAGAGGGAACGTCTTCTTCACACGGGTCCGTCTGTATGCAAACGTCTTTCATTATTGTCACCAAAGATCGTGGTTGTGTGATTTTTTGTATAAATTCTTTGAATTTGTTTGCCCTCAGAGCGTCCCTCAGCCTCTTGCTGGGGGATTTCCTTTTTGGCTTCCTGAGTTCAATTACGGCCTCAGCCATAATCAATTCGAGAGATTAGTCTCTGTTCTAGCATCCTGTACGTTGGGCAGTTTCTCCCAGTAGTGTTGCACGGTTTCCTTCCTCTCTTGGTACATGGAATGCAGGTTGCGCTTTTACTGCAGTTTTTTCTGGTGTGGTCCTCAGCCCCGCACCTGGAGCAGGCCGGCTTCCTATCACAATGCTTGTGGACGTGGTCCAGATCGCCACAGTTGTGACATCTAGGGACTACTAGGTAGTCTCTAACATTGATGGCGTGAAATCCTATATAAATTTTCCCCATAGCGGTAAGTTTTCGCCACATCTTGCCAGAGACCTCGGCGACGTGATGGACAACATCCCGTTCCCGAGGTCCCGTTTTAAAGCGGAGCTTGAATTCATTTTTAAATGTTTCCCATTCTGTGTCATCAAAATTTTGATTATACATGGTTTCGTAGATGTCGCTTTCTGTTAGGGCCACAGGTACGTCGTACAGTATCACCAGAGGATTTCTTTTTCTGGGAGGTTCGCATTTAATGGCCTTGTTCAGTTTGGAATTCTTTAATATTTTGTCCCTATCCTCCTCAGTGGCAAGATCCACCACGACTACATTTTTTGTGGCCTTTACTTTATTGATTTTTATTTTATCTCTAGCCGGGTCAATAGTTGTTGTAAATATTTCTTGCACCTTTTTGATTGTCTGACCAGGCAGGGGTCTTAAAAAGACTGCCGTGTCTGGTTTTTTAGAAATTTTTGCTATAGTTTCCTTTGTTGTTTGGGCTTTTGTAGCGGCTTGCGCCACCACTCCGGCCCATGTCTTGACTGGTTGCTGTCTCAATCTAGCGTTTTCTTTTTCTAGTTCTTCGAGACGCCCCTCGAGCTTCGCGTTTGCAATAGCCCAGGAAGCGAGCTCGTTCTTTATTGCCAGGACCGCAGCCTGGCTTATTTTGCCGTTTTTGACACTAGAGTCTAATATTTGATTTATTCGGCAATGTCTATCATAAACACTCTCATCTTCGTGTCCCCCTTCCTCCTGCGAGGTAGGGACAGTAGACACACTCGCCCTCGAAATCGCACAAAGATCACTCGCCTCCTGGTCAGCCATGATTAGTTAGACGAGTGAAAAGTTGGGAGCCCGTCTCTTGCCCCGGACCGGCTCCTCTGGCATGGGGGGGGACTTCTGCAGCTCGCCCACCAACCTCGCCCCTAGGTCAAGGGCACATCAGAGCTGCCAGGTTCAGCGCGCCGTTGCCAGCGCACTGGTCCTCGTCGAAGGCCCCGTCGTCGACGATTTCACACGACGCTCCTCGGCAAGTGCACCCCGCACTCCGGAGAGGCGGATGCACCCCTCGCCCTTCGCCGCCTACTAGCCCGAGCTTCCACCTGAAGGCCAAGGACCCACTCCTACTCAGGTGGTGGGTCGGTCCCCCAGTCGTTCGGCGGTCTGGGCCCATCTAACCTGGCCCAGGCGATGTCACCACCACCTGGGTTTGGCAGAACACGCCCCGGTTACCCAGGGGCGCGGCGAAGCACCCTTGCCGACTCGCGCCGTGATCCCACGCCGACAAACGAGGTCGCCGGCATGCAGAGCACCTGCTGGTCTGTGCCCTGCGAACAGAAAGGGACTGGTGTTCGGTCCCTCGACACAGCTCCCCCTGTGCCACGCACCCTTCGCTTTCGCATCGGGTTGGGTCGCAGCTCTCCCTTTTGACGCAAGGCAGAATGCCGAGCTTGACGTCTGGCACCACGGGAAGGCGGAAAGAGCTACTTGGGAAAGAGAGGCTGTAAGAGACGCTTCACTTCCCCGAGTGAGGACTGCCGCGGCACGCCCGACTGGAAAGCGATACGCCCCAGTGCGAGCCTCCGTGCCTTACGGCGCGCCGGCAACGGGCGGGCCCGCGCCGAAACGCGCCGTCAAGCGACTGACCTCACGCCAGACTCGGGACTCTGTTTGCATGTATTAGCTCTAGAATTACCACAGTTATCCAAGTAACGTGGGTACGATCTAAGGAACCATAACTGATTTAATGAGCCATTCGCGGTTTCACCTTAATGCGGCTTGTACTGAGACATGCATGGCTTAATCTTTGAGACAAGCATATGACTACTGGCAGGATCAACCAGGGAGCTGCGTCAACTAGAGCTGAGCAGCCGGCCGCCCGGGAGTGTGTCCCGGGGGCCCGCGCGAACACGCAAGCGTCCGCTCAATTATTCTGCAAACAGGAGGAGGCTGAGCTCCCCTGCACAATACACCTCGAAACCCTCTCAGGTCCCGGCGGCGCGCAGCGCCGTCCTAAGTACTTGGTCGGGTTCGAGAGAGGCGCAATCGCCCGGAGTTTGGCGAGTAGACGCTTTAGGTGCGACCACCCGTGCTCCCAACTGAGCTTGCCGCTGCCGACAGAGGCCCGGGAGCGTGCTGTCGTGGCATTGCCGGCGGGAGACAACACGCGCCACCTACGGTGACCGGCAGCTCCAACGCCAGCGCCACAGAAGGACAAAAGCCCCACTTGGGTGCCGAAGCGAACTCTCCCAGCACAGCGCACGCGCCAACACGTCCGCACAGCTGCGATACAAACCACCTGCGAGAACCGCAGAGGCGACCGAGCAGCAGACGGCGTCGCGGCGCCGAGCGCCGGGCGGCGGCGCATCCTCAGCGCACACAGTCCTCAATCGGACCAGCACACTGCAGATGTCCACCGCGCTTCGCACCGGGCCCGCGAGGACCTACTTTGGCCGCACGGCGCCGCGTGCAGGGTGCGCCGGCGCGCAGCTGCGCCGCCTGCCGCCTCCGTCGGCCGGCGCGCCTGCCACTGGCCGCCCCCACCAGCCGGCTGTAGCGCGTGCGCCCACGCACCGCGCGGCCAGCACGCCGGGAGGCCCCCCCTCACCGGCCGGGGACGGTCCCACCCAGCCACCGCCGCGTATCGCTTCACACCCAGATGCCATTCACGTTCGTGGGCATGGTGGGTATCGCTGGAACAACCGGTTGGTAGCTCAACCGATCGTCGCCATCACTGATTCACCTCTAGCGAGAACAACCGCACCACAACGGTTTACCAGTTGTTCATTTGCATAACGTCACCAGCAAACGTAGGCGTCCATCGCCATTTGCAAATTCAACGATTGTTGCATGCCTGTGTCAGGTGTCACGACACACTATGTCTGCCCACATACACGCAACAACATGTGCACGCTTCGCGAACACGTGGAAGGTGGCCCCCGTACGTATGCGATGTCCATTGCGCGAACGACTGTCAACCGGCCTCTGTCGCATGTCGCAGATGTGGAACGCAGTGCACCATGCTATCACGGTGTGTGAGAAGAGACGACTACGTCTGACAACACGCGCCACTACATCAACAGACGGCTCATGCTGATCGCCATCCAGGGCATACCACACTGCAATCCAGCTCTTATAGGGAGACGACACGTAGCTGAGTGCACAACATTTGGACCGCATGGTTCGCCGTTGTTGGCGCAGTCGTTGTACGGTCACATGTACCACGATGTATCATTCAGTACATGAGGACCAATGTGCAGTACAGTGTGTGATTTGGACGTACAACATCAGCGGACAGTTGACACAGGCCGTACCACAGCGTAGGCTAAGTGCTTCGCACATGCGAATGCCAATGAACAACTGCAAATGCCAATGAACAACTGCAAAGGGCATTGAGCATGTACGTCCTGCTGCCATCCACATTACAGTGTATAGCTGCAAGGTGTTTAACATGAAGCGATACACTGGGGACCGGGCAGTGCGAGTAGCAAACTATATTGCGGGGGTTGCAGTTAGGCAACACTACACTAATTTAACGCGTCGTATGACAATTACAGAGCAGGTTAAGGCCCAACGTGTGTTGGGTTAAGGCCCAACGTGTGTTGGGTTAAGGCCCAACGTGTGTTGGGTTAAGGCCCAACGTGTGTTGGGTTAAGGCCCAACGTGTGTTGGGTTAAGGCCCAACGTGTGTTGGGTTAAGGCCCAACGTGTGTTGGGTTAAGGCCCAACGTGTGTTGGGTTAAGGCCCAACGTGTGTTGGGTTAAGGCCCAACGTGTGTTGGGTTAAGGCCCAACGTGTGTTGGGTTAAGGCCCAACGTGTGTTGGGTTAAGGCCCAACGTGTGTTGGGTTAAGGCCCAACGTGTGTTGGGTTAAGGCCCAACGTGTGTTGGGTTACGTTAAGGGGCAATGTGGGTTACGTTAAGGGGCAATGTGGGTTACGTTAAGGGGCAATGTGGGTTACGTTACGGCGCAATATAGGTTACGTTACGGCGCAATATAGGTTACGTTAAGGCGCAATATCGGTTACGTTAAGGCGCAATACAGGTTACGTTAAGGCGCAATACAGGTTACGTTAAGGCGCAATACAGGTTACGTTAAGGCGCAATACAGGTTACGTTAAGGCGCAATACAGGTTACGTTAAGGCGCAATACAGGTTACGTTAAGGCGCAATACAGGTTACGTTAAGGCGCAATACAGGTTACGTTAAGGCGCAATGCAGGTTACGTTAAGGCGCAATGCAGGTTACGTTAAGGCGCAATGCAGGTTACGTTAAGGCGCAATACAGGTTACGTTAAGGCGCAATACAGGTTACGTTAAGGCGCAATACAGGTTACGTTAAGGCGCAATACAGGTTACGTTAAGGCGCAATACAGGTTACGTTAAGGCGCAATACAGGTTACGTTAAGGCGCAATACAGGTTACGTTAAGGCGCAATACAGGTTACGTTAAGGCGCAATACAGGTTACGTTAAGGCGCAATACAGGTTACGTTAAGGCGCAATACAGGTTACGTTAAGGCGCAATACAGGTTACGTTAAGGCGCAATACAGGTTACGTTAAGGCGCAATACAGGTTACGTTAAGGCGCAATACAGGTTACGTTAAGGCGCAATACAGGTTACGTTAAGGCGCAATACAGGTTACGTTAAGGCGCAATACAGGTTACGTTAAGGCGCAATACAGGTTAGGTTAAGGCGCAATACAGGTTAGGTTAAGGCGCAATACAGGTTAGGTTAAGGTACGACATAGGTTAGGTTAAGGTACGACATAGGTTAGGTTAAGGTACGACATAGGTTAGGTTAAGGTACGACATAGGTTAGGTTAAGGTACGACATAGGTTAGGTTAAGGTACGACATAGGTTAGGTTAAGGTACGACATAGGTTAGGTTAAGGTACGACATAGGTTAGGTTAAGGTACGACATAGGTTAGGTTAAGGTACGACATAGGTTAGGTTAAGGTACGACATAGGTTAGGTTAAGGTACGACATAGGTTAGGTTAAGGTACGACATAGGTTAGGTTAAGGTACGACATAGGTTAGGTTAAGGTACGACATAGGTTAGGTTAAGGTACGACATAGGTTAGGTTAAGGTACGACATAGGTTAGGTTAAGGTACGACATAGGTTAGGTTAAGGTACGACATAGGTTAGGTTAAGGTACGACATAGGTTAGGTTAAGGTACGACATAGGTTAGGTTAAGGTACGACATAGGTTAGGTTAAGGTACGACATAGGTTAGGTTAAGGTACGACATAGGTTAGGTTAAGGTACGACATAGGTTAGGTTAAGGTACGACATAGGTTAGGTTAAGGT
>NW_025726054.1:155000-160000 GCF_021461395.2 Schistocerca americana
GCCGCTCCAGCGCCTCAATCTCACGCTGCACCTCGTCCCGGCCTGCACCGTCGGCGGCTGGCCCAATCCTCTTCAGCGCCAGGAGACGGGACCGGCGAAGTGTTGGCCCCATCCATCGGCATGATGGGATGCCGAGGCCTCCCTGGGCTACAGGAGCGTGGAAGTAGCCCAGGGGAGTGTCCGCCGGAAGGCGGAACCATCTCCTGACGGCGGCACGGATGGTCACATCTGCCGCTTTCAACGCACCCACTCGGGTGCGGCTGAGGGCCAGCCCATGGTACAGGCCAGGCAGAAGTACGGTGGTGAGGGCGTGGAGGCGCTGTTGCGGCTTGAGCGGAGCTCGGGAGATGACGTCCAGCTGCTCCACCAGGTGGCGTCGTGGGTTGAAAACGCAGCGACCAGCGGTGGAGAATTGCAGTCCCAGGTACCGGAAGGTTTCACCCACACGTAGGGCGGGCACGGTGGCGTTGCCCGCTTTGAAGGTAACGTCGGCGTCGACCTTCACCTTCTTGTCGCGCCCAGACGCGACTAAGGCGAGGGTGAAACACTTCCGGGCGTTGATCTGCAGCCCCAGATGGGCGAGGGCTGCGACGGCTGCGTCGATGAGGGACTGCAATCCCCTCGCGGTCGATGCAAAAAGCAGGACGTCATCTGCGAAGGCCGCAGCGTTAACTCTGCGACCAAGGATCCGAGCTCCGATGTGGGAGGGAAGTTGACTCAAAACATAGTCCACCGCAAAATTGAAAAGGAGGGGGGAGAGGGGGTCACCCTGACGCACACCCCTAGCCGGCTGCAGGGGCACGCCCACGTCGGCGCCGCCCGCTATCACCGTCGTGCTACCCTCGTAACACCTTTCGACGTACTCAATAAAGCAATCCGGCAGGCCATGAGCCCTCAGCACGGGGCGGAGGGCGGCATGGTCCACCGAATCGAACGCTTTAGAGACGTCGATCGATGCCACAAAAACAGAGCGACAGGAGCGGACTGCGTCGGTGAGAGCAGTGTCCAAGATGAAGGTGTTTTCCAACATCCCATCCCGGGGGATGAATGCCCGCTGACGTTCGTCCACAGCACATGCACGCATCAGGCGTGACGCGAGAACCTTGTGAAAGGTCCGCGCCAACACCGAGCAGACCGTAATGGGGCGAAAGTCAGCGGGGGATGTTGGTGCAGCCGTTTTGGGGAGAAGTGACGTCCGGGCGCGAAGCAGACGCTCGGGGAGGGCGCGGGCCAGGAGGAAGAGGTTCAAGAGTTTCACCAGGACTTCATGCGGCAGGCGCCGCAGCTCCGCTGGAGTCAGGCCGTCCGGCCCGGCTGCCGATCCCCTGGGCGGCAAGGCAGCAGCGACCTCCTCACGTGTGACCGGCCCCCATAGGCACTCAGGAGCGACAGGCTCCGAGTGCGGGAGAAGGCGGTCACGGATGAAGCCGGCGGTGGAGATCGGCTTCTTCGTGAAGAGGTCCGCCCAGAAGTCCAGCAGACCGGGGATGTCGGGTGGCGGCTGCAGCAGGGTGCCGTCCAGCAAGCCGCGCACGCAACGCGCACGCGACCTACGGAAGGCGTCCTGTGTCCGCGCGTATTCCCAGCGGCGCCGCTTGCGCTTCTGCAGCGGCGGGGCGGCAGGCGGCCGCTTGGATGGTTGGCGCGGCCGCTGTGTCCTGGTGATCGACCTCTCCCCCCTGGACCCGACCGACGCAAGGGCATCCGGGAGCATGCCCAGGATGACATCGGGCGGCGTGCCCCGCCCCAGACCAATGACTCGATCCAGGGCAGAGAAACGCTGGGCGGAAGCAGGTAGCCCCGCCAAATGCTCCCAGATGGCGGCGTCAGTCGGACCCTCCGGCGGCGGCCCGGTGGTGTCGGCCGCGAAGTCCTCGGCTGCGTCGACGGGCGGCGCAGCGGCCTCGCCCGCGTCAGGCAGCGAGCTCGCTGCTCCACGGCGGGACGCCGGCTCTTCACCCCGACCGATCTCAAGTGCCTCCATGAATTGGCGGACAAGCTGCTTGTGGGCAGCTTGCCGCCGTCGGCACTTGATTGCCTCAAGCGTTCGGTCGGGGAACATCCTGGTAAGTTCTTGATTTACAAAGAAGAACCGGGCGTCCCTCTCCAGGAACAGTTCGGCCTCTGCCTTGGCGAGCGACAGGACTTCTTCCTCCGTCCACCTCGCGCGATGCCTCTCCGTCACGATCTCAGCGTTGGCGGCCGCAGGGTGTTGGCGGCGGCGATGGACCCCGAGACCGTTCTTCGTGGTAAAAGTGCGGTGGCACTCACTGCAAGCAAAGGGAGCTACACAAACTATCGCATTTTCGTTACGGCCGGTTGGCCGGATAGGTGCTGGGGTAGCTGGGGTGGCACCTTCAGCGGAAGGGCCACCATCTCTTGTTTCTTGTCGGCTGCCCCCAACTATAAAGGGATAATGCGAGGGGGGGCTGGTAACCCCCCCAAGCCCCTGGTGCGGTCTTCCACTCTGCAAAAATCAGCGGGCCCACGAGAAGGGGAGAAGACCGCAGGAGAGGAGAGGCTAAGAGGGCTAGGCCCATGTATTGCGCATCACTCTCCCTGTAACTATAACCCAAGGAAGGCACCTCGCAGCAGCAGCACGACTACATCAAGACCGCACTTCGAAAAGCCAAGTCCGGATGCAGCCACACCGCCGCCACTTGGCCACCTTAAGAGAGTCATAGTTACTCCCGCCGTTTACCCGCGCTTGCTTGAATTTCTTCACGTTGACATTCAGAGCACTGGGCAGAAATCACATTGCGTCAACACCCGCTAGGGCCATCGCAATGCTTTGTTTTAATTAGACAGTCGGATTCCCCCAGTCCGTGCCAGTTCTGAGTTGATCGTTGAATGGCGGCCGAAGAGAATCCGCGCACCCGCGCGCCCCCGGAGGAGCACGCTAAGGCGGACGCGGCCTCGCAGCAAGGAAGATCCGTGGGAGGCCAAGGCACGGGACCGAGCTCGGATCCTGCACGCAGGTTGAAGCACCGGGGCGCGAACGCCGCGCAGGCGCGCGCATCCTGCACCGCCGGCCAGCACGAGGCCAACCAACGGCGAGAGCAGACCACGCCCGCGCTAAACGCCCGCACTTACCGGCACCCCTACGGCACTCACCTCGCCCAGGCCCGGCACGTTAGCGCTGACCCACTTCCCGACCAAGCCCGACACGCCCCGATCCTCAGAGCCAATCCTTATCCCGAAGTTACGGATCCAATTTGCCGACTTCCCTTACCTACATTATTCTATCGACTAGAGGCTCTTCACCTTGGAGACCTGCTGCGGATATGGGTACGAACCGGCGCGACACCTCCACGTGGCCCTCTCCCGGATTTTCAAGGTCCGAGGGGAAGATCGGGACACCGCCGCAACTGCGGTGCTCTTCGCGTTCCAAACCCTATCTCCCTGCTAGAGGATTCCAGGGAACTCGAACGCTCATGCAGAAAAGAAAACTCTTCCCCGATCTCCCGACGGCGTCTCCGGGTCCTTTTGGGTTACCCCGACGAGCATCTCTAAAAGAGGGGCCCGACTTGTATCGGTTCCGCTGCCGGGTTCCGGAATAGGAACCGGATTCCCTTTCGCCCAACGGGGGCCAGCACAAAGTGCATCATGCTATGACGGCCCCCATCAACATCGGATTTCTCCTAGGGCTTAGGATCGACTGACTCGTGTGCAACGGCTGTTCACACGAAACCCTTCTCCGCGTCAGCCCTCCAGGGCCTCGCTGGAGTATTTGCTACTACCACCAAGATCTGCACCGACGGCGGCTCCAGGCAGGCTCACGCCCAGACCCTTCTGCGCCCACCGCCGCGACCCTCCTACTCGTCAGGGCTTCGCGGCCGGCCGCAAGGACCGGCCATGACTGCCAGACTGACGGCCGAGTATAGGCACGACGCTTCAGCGCCATCCATTTTCAGGGCTAGTTGCTTCGGCAGGTGAGTTGTTACACACTCCTTAGCGGATTCCGACTTCCATGGCCACCGTCCTGCTGTCTTAAGCAACCAACGCCTTTCATGGTTTCCCATGAGCGTCGATTCGGGCGCCTTAACTCGGCGTTTGGTTCATCCCACAGCGCCAGTTCTGCTTACCAAAAGTGGCCCACTTGGCACTCCGATCCGAGTCGTTTGCTCGCGGCTTCAGCATATCAAGCAAGCCGGAGATCTCACCCATTTAAAGTTTGAGAATAGGTTGAGGTCGTTTCGGCCCCAAGGCCTCTAATCATTCGCTTTACCGGATGAGACTCGTACGAGCACCAGCTATCCTGAGGGAAACTTCGGAGGGAACCAGCTACTAGATGGTTCGATTAGTCTTTCGCCCCTATACCCAGCTCCGACGATCGATTTGCACGTCAGAATCGCTACGGACCTCCATCAGGGTTTCCCCTGACTTCGTCCTGGCCAGGCATAGTTCACCATCTTTCGGGTCCCAACGTGTACGCTCTAGGTGCGCCTCACCTCGCAATGAGGACGAGACGCCCCGGGAGTGCGGAGGCCGCCGCCCCGTGAAGGGCGGGGAAGCCCCATCCTCCCTCGGCCCGCGCAAGGCGAGACCTTCACTTTCATTACGCCTTTAGGTTTCGTACAGCCCAATGACTCGCGCACATGTTAGACTCCTTGGTCCGTGTTTCAAGACGGGTCGTGAAATTGTCCAAAGCTGAAGCGCCGCTGACGGGAGCGATTATTCCGCCCGAGAGCATCCCGAGCCAACAGCGGCGCGGGTCCGGGGCCGGGCCAGGTAGGTCCGTCATCCGGGAAGAACCGCGCGCGCTTGCCGGGAGCCCGAGCGCCCAAAGGGGCGAATCGACTCCTCCAGATATACCGCCGGGCAGCCAGCCAGGACACCGGGGCTCTGCCCAACAGACGCGAACCGAGGCCCGCGGAAGGACAGGCTGCGCACCCGGGCCGTAGGCCGGCACCCAGCGGGTCGCGACGTCCTACTAGGGGAGAAGTGCGGCCCACCGCACACCGGAACGGCCCCACCCCGCGGCGAGTGGAAAGGCAACC
>NW_025726054.1:162500-168146 GCF_021461395.2 Schistocerca americana
AATCCAACTACGAGCTTTTTAACCGCAACAACTTTAATATACGCTATTGGAGCTGGAATTACCGCGGCTGCTGGCACCAGACTTGCCCTCCAATAGATACTCGTTAAAGGATTTAAAGTGTACTCATTCCGATTACGGGGCCTCGGATGAGTCCCGTATCGTTATTTTTCGTCACTACCTCCCCGTGCCGGGAGTGGGTAATTTGCGCGCCTGCTGCCTTCCTTGGATGTGGTAGCCGTTTCTCAGGCTCCCTCTCCGGAATCGAACCCTGATTCCCCGTTACCCGTTACAACCATGGTAGGCGCAGAACCTACCATCGACAGTTGATAAGGCAGACATTTGAAAGATGCGTCGCCGGTACGAGGACCGTGCGATCAGCCCAAAGTTATTCAGAGTCACCAAGGCAAACGGACCGGACGAGCCGACCGATTGGTTTTGATCTAATAAAAGCGTCCCTTCCATCTCTGGTCGGGACTCTGTTTGCATGTATTAGCTCTAGAATTACCACAGTTATCCAAGTAACGTGGGTACGATCTAAGGAACCATAACTGATTTAATGAGCCATTCGCGGTTTCACCTTAATGCGGCTTGTACTGAGACATGCATGGCTTAATCTTTGAGACAAGCATATGACTACTGGCAGGATCAACCAGGGAGCTGCGTCAACTAGAGCTGAGCAGCCGGCCGCCCGGGAGTGTGTCCCGGGGGCCCGCGCGAACACGCAAGCGTCCGCTCAATTATTCTGCAAACAGGAGGAGGCTGAGCTCCCCTGCACAATACACCTCGAAACCCTCTCAGGTCCCGGCGGCGCGCAGCGCCGTCCTAAGTACTTGGTCGGGTTCGAGAGAGGCGCAATCGCCCGGAGTTTGGCGAGTAGACGCTTTAGGTGCGACCACCCGTGCTCCCAACTGAGCTTGCCGCTGCCGACAGAGGCCCGGGAGCGTGCTGTCGTGGCATTGCCGGCGGGAGACAACACGCGCCACCTACGGTGACCGGCAGCTCCAACGCCAGCGCCACAGAAGGACAAAAGCCCCACTTGGGTGCCGAAGCGAACTCTCCCAGCACAGCGCACGCGCCAACACGTCCGCACAGCTGCGATACAAACCACCTGCGAGAACCGCAGAGGCGACCGAGCAGCAGACGGCGTCGCGGCGCCGAGCGCCGGGCGGCGGCGCATCCTCAGCGCACACAGTCCTCAATCGGACCAGCACACTGCAGATGTCCACCGCGCTTCGCACCGGGCCCGCGAGGACCTACTTTGGCCGCACGGCGCCGCGTGCAGGGTGCGCCGGCGCGCAGCTGCGCCGCCTGCCGCCTCCGTCGGCCGGCGCGCCTGCCACTGGCCGCCCCCACCAGCCGGCTGTAGCGCGTGCGCCCACGCACCGCGCGGCCAGCACGCCGGGAGGCCCCCCCTCACCGGCCGGGGACGGTCCCACCCAGCCACCGCCGCGTATCGCTTCACACCCAGATGCCATTCACGTTCGTGGGCATGGTGGGTATCGCTGGAACAACCGGTTGGTAGCTCAACCGATCGTCGCCATCACTGATTCACCTCTAGCGAGAACAACCGCACCACAACGGTTTACCAGTTGTTCATTTGCATAACGTCACCAGCAAACGTAGGCGTCCATCGCCATTTGCAAATTCAACGATTGTTGCATGCCTGTGTCAGGTGTCACGACACACTATGTCTGCCCACATACACGCAACAACATGTGCACGCTTCGCGAACACGTGGAAGGTGGCCCCCGTACGTATGCGATGTCCATTGCGCGAACGACTGTCAACCGGCCTCTGTCGCATGTCGCAGATGTGGAACGCAGTGCACCATGCTATCACGGTGTGTGAGAAGAGACGACTACGTCTGACAACACGCGCCACTACATCAACAGACGGCTCATGCTGATCGCCATCCAGGGCATACCACACTGCAATCCAGCTCTTATAGGGAGACGACACGTAGCTGAGTGCACAACATTTGGACCGCATGGTTCGCCGTTGTTGGCGCAGTCGTTGTACGGTCACATGTACCACGATGTATCATTCAGTACATGAGGACCAATGTGCAGTACAGTGTGTGATTTGGACGTACAACATCAGCGGACAGTTGACACAGGCCGTACCACAGCGTAGGCTAAGTGCTTCGCACATGCGAATGCCAATGAACAACTGCAAATGCCAATGAACAACTGCAAAGGGCATTGAGCATGTACGTCCTGCTGCCATCCACATTACAGTGTATAGCTGCAAGGTGTTTAACATGAAGCGATACACTGGGGACCGGGCAGTGCGAGTAGCAAACTATATTGCGGGGGTTGCAGTTAGGCAACACTACACTAATTTAACGCGTCGTATGACAATTACAGAGCAGGTTAAGGCCCAACGTGTGTTGGGTTAAGGCCCAACGTGTGTTGGGTTAAGGCCCAACGTGTGTTGGGTTAAGGCCCAACGTGTGTTGGGTTAAGGCCCAACGTGTGTTGGGTTAAGGCCCAACGTGTGTTGGGTTAAGGCCCAACGTGTGTTGGGTTAAGGCCCAACGTGTGTTGGGTTAAGGCCCAACGTGTGTTGGGTTAAGGCCCAACGTGTGTTGGGTTAAGGCCCAACGTGTGTTGGGTTACGTTAAGGGGCAATGTGGGTTACGTTAAGGGGCAATGTGGGTTACGTTAAGGGGCAATGTGGGTTACGTTAAGGCGCAATACAGGTTACGTTAAGGCGCAATACAGGTTACGTTAAGGCGCAATACAGGTTACGTTAAGGCGCAATACAGGTTACGTTAAGGCGCAATACAGGTTACGTTAAGGCGCAATACAGGTTACGTTAAGGCGCAATACAGGTTACGTTAAGGCGCAATACAGGTTACGTTAAGGCGCAATACAGGTTACGTTAAGGCGCAATACAGGTTACGTTAAGGCGCAATGCAGGTTACGTTAAGGCGCAATGCAGGTTACGTTAAGGCGCAATACAGGTTACGTTAAGGCGCAATACAGGTTACGTTAAGGCGCAATACAGGTTACGTTAAGGCGCAATACAGGTTACGTTAAGGCGCAATACAGGTTACGTTAAGGCGCAATACAGGTTACGTTAAGGCGCAATACAGGTTACGTTAAGGCGCAATACAGGTTACGTTAAGGCGCAATACAGGTTACGTTAAGGCGCAATACAGGTTACGTTAAGGCGCAATACAGGTTACGTTAAGGCGCAATACAGGTTACGTTAAGGCGCAATACAGGTTACGTTAAGGCGCAATACAGGTTACGTTAAGGCGCAATACAGGTTACGTTAAGGCGCAATACAGGTTACGTTAAGGCGCAATACAGGTTACGTTAAGGCGCAATACAGGTTACGTTAAGGCGCAATACAGGTTACGTTAAGGCGCAATACAGGTTACGTTAAGGCGCAATACAGGTTAGGTTAAGGCGCAATACAGGTTAGGTTAAGGCGCAATACAGGTTAGGTTAAGGTACGACATAGGTTAGGTTAAGGTACGACATAGGTTAGGTTAAGGTACGACATAGGTTAGGTTAAGGTACGACATAGGTTAGGTTAAGGTACGACATAGGTTAGGTTAAGGTACGACATAGGTTAGGTTAAGGTACGACATAGGTTAGGTTAAGGTACGACATAGGTTAGGTTAAGGTACGACATAGGTTAGGTTAAGGTACGACATAGGTTAGGTTAAGGTACGACATAGGTTAGGTTAAGGTACGACATAGGTTAGGTTAAGGTACGACATAGGTTAGGTTAAGGTACGACATAGGTTAGGTTAAGGTACGACATAGGTTAGGTTAAGGTACGACATAGGTTAGGTTAAGGTACGACATAGGTTAGGTTAAGGTACGACATAGGTTAGGTTAAGGTACGACATAGGTTAGGTTAAGGTACGACATAGGTTAGGTTAAGGTACGACATAGGTTAGGTTAAGGTACGACATAGGTTAGGTTAAGGTACGACATAGGTTAGGTTAAGGTACGACATAGGTTAGGTTAAGGTACGACATAGGTTAGGTTAAGGTACGACATAGGTTAGGTTAAGGTACGACATAGGTTAGGTTAAGGTACGACATAGGTTAGGTTACGGTACGACATAGGTTAGGTTACGGTACGACATAGGTTAGGTTACGGTACGACATAGGTTAGGTTACGGTACGACATAGGTTAGGTTACGGTACGACATAGGTTAGGTTACGGTACGACATAGGTTAGGTTACGGTACGACATAGGTTAGGTTACGGTACGACATAGGTTAGGTTACGGTACGACATAGGTTAGGTTACGGTACGACATAGGTTAGGTTACGGTACGACATAGGTTAGGTTACGGTACGACATAGGTTAGGTTACGGTACGATATAGGTTAGGTTAAGGTACACATTGTTGTAAGGAAAGGTTTAATGGGGGGCGGGGCGGGGCGGCCGGTTTGTTGATTGTGATTATAGTAAGTGGATGCCTGCGGCATCATCTGATTTGCCACGTCAGGATGCACCTTTGGCTCATGACAGGCGGCGCTCTCATTCCATGCTTGTGGCAGACCTGTGTCTTTCATTCCTGCCATTGTTTGTGTGCTGTGAGAGGAGGCAGTATTGTGATGTTGGGTGCACCCCTGTGTAGGACATGTGTGGGTGTTGGTGGCTTGGCTGAGCAATGGTGGTTGTCGGGTGGGTGGGATATTCTGTTTTCTGAGTGGACCTCCCAGTCTGGTTATGACAGTGTGGATTGTCTAATGTGGCGGAGAGGATGCACTGGGTGTTGTTCCATGCTGGTGCTTACATATTGTCTGTGTGCGTGTTACAGGCAGAGAGTAGTGCGTGATAAGGGTGTGTGGCTGACGTGTGGTTGTGATTGTGAGCAGAGTCTTTCAGCATGTATACGGACAGTTGTATACATTATCTGTATTCTGATGGCTCTATCTATTACTAATCAGCGCCGTGTATACGTTTAATCCGGTTCCAGTCGAAACTGTTGTATCTCTGTACATTAGTGACACGGCGAGCCCGCTATGTAGTTACTCGTCTCGGCAGCTTCCACCGGTGTATGGCAAATGATTATAAGGAATCAGTCTAGTCGTCAATACCGATGGTGTGACGTCACATGTCTGGGGTGGGGGACGCTGCGCCCTTCCGGTGGGTCATGGCCTAGAAAGACTCTTCCCACGCAGGGGGGCGTGGACTGTCATTGACTCTTCCAGGTAATATACTTGCCGTACGTTCTTGCGACTGCGAGTGCAACGCTCACCGGTACCGACATGGATGGAGCGCCTCCTAGCTGACCGCTCAGCATCGGCATTCGTACAGAGAGCAACGCGGTCGCGTCTCTAGCTCGTAACTGGTACAGCCCGCAGCTCATGTATAGGGACAGCGGGAATGTCGCATATTGGAGATAACTCTTCATGAAACGCATGTTATAGGGGTGGATTGCACATTGCGACTGCGGGAAAAGTCCGCCGTTCATCCGCTGGAGTTGCGAGTTGGGCGGTTGGAGTGGGGCGCAGGTGGAGTGATTGCCGGTCCACGATTTCGTGCGGCAGAGGCGCTGGCGTTGGGGTGCTGTGGTCGACAGAGGACGCAGGCTTTGTGGGTGGGGTCGAAAGATGGGCACTGTGGGCCCATCGATGTCTTGGTCGGCTTGGCGTCTCATAGATGGCGGTATCG
>NW_025726055.1:0-168041 GCF_021461395.2 Schistocerca americana
AACTTTGCACTGTCACAGCACAGCCGCCGCCGGCGCACGTCCGCCATCTTGTCGTCCACACAGCCCGTGTGGCCCAACACACACACACACGCACACATTTTGCACCGTCGCAGTCGCCTTCCAAACCGACAACGGCAGCAATAATGACCATTGTTAAAGGGAGGCGTGTCGACACACCGCCCTCCACTCCCGCGCGCAACGGCCGTCGACACGAACGAAACAGCTGATCCGGCCGCCTATGCCCACACGCCTTGCCTCGGAAACCCCAACGCCGCCGCAAACAAACACACAGAGACAAACCACGCAAGCAAATAATCACCGCCTCTCGCACAACAACACACAGCCCGCCCGCCATCTCCGTCGCGATCGATACAAAGACACACAAACGAAGCAGCTCCACACACAGCCAGCCACATGACACGTTTCCTTTCCTTCTCCCCTCCCAGTCACATCACGTCGCTCAAACGGAAAGAAAGAAACAAACAAACAAACAACACAGCGCGCACACACGCAGCAACAACACAGACTCTTTCGCACTTTTCAACTTCCGAACAGTGTGGTGGCCCTGAAAAGGGCCGTTTTCTAGTCTCTCCCACCCACAAGCACGGCCGCGGGAAGGCCAGCGCCCGCTGCGACGCAGCCTAACCGCCGAAACCGTACAGGGTGCGCCCCTGCCTCTTCAGGGCGTACACCACGTCCATGGCCGTCACAGTCTTGCGCTTGGCGTGCTCAGTGTACGTCACCGCGTCGCGGATCACGTTCTCCAGGAACACCTTCAGCACCCCGCGGGTCTCCTCGTAGATCAGACCAGAGATGCGCTTCACGCCGCCCCTGCGAGCCAGGCGGCGGATGGCGGGCTTCGTGATGCCCTGGATGTTGTCGCGCAACACCTTGCGGTGCCGCTTGGCGCCACCCTTGCCGAGCCCCTTTCCTCCCTTGCCGCGGCCTGTCATACCTTCCTTCCTCGGGCAAAGCAAAACGTGCACAAACAGCAGCTGCAGCGGCTGGCGAGTCGGCTACGGTCTGCGCCCAGCGCGCCCGCCGCCCCCCTATATAGACTCTGGCCCGCCCTCCCCCCACCACGCGCAACCGAGGGCATATAAGCGCAGCACGGAGGCGCGCGGGCCCGTTGTCAAGGCAGCACCGGACGCCGCGCCGCACCTAACCTCCACGCACGCCGCTCCGCTACCGCTACCGCTACCGCCATGGCCCGCACAAAGCAAACGGCCCGCAAGTCCACCGGCGGAAAGGCGCCGCGCAAACAGCTCGCCACCAAGGCGGCGAGGAAGAGCGCGCCCGCCACCGGAGGCGTCAAGAAGCCCCACCGCTACAGGCCGGGCACCGTCGCCCTGCGAGAAATCAGGCGCTACCAGAAGAGCACAGAGCTGCTCATCCGCAAGCTGCCATTCCAGCGCCTAGTGCGCGAGATCGCCCAGGACTTCAAGACCGACCTGCGCTTCCAGAGCTCCGCAGTCATGGCCCTGCAGGAGGCCAGCGAGGCCTACCTCGTCGGCCTCTTCGAAGACACCAACCTGTGCGCAATCCACGCCAAGCGCGTCACCATCATGCCCAAGGACATCCAGCTCGCGCGCCGCATCCGCGGCGAGCGCGCCTAAACCGCGCCGCGGCACCGCACCGCACAAACAAAAACGGCCCTTTTCAGGGCCACTAACATCTCTCCGTCGCGAGCAAACTTTGTCGGTCGCCTGCCTCTCGCCCCGCAACCCAAAAACAAAAACCACCACTTCCCGTCCGTCCGCCACACCCGCTCACTCTGCCTGCCTGCTAGCAGCGCGCAACAATCACACATCATCCCTCCCCGGCGCTCAAAGCGCACAATACCCAACGGCCGACGTCACACCGCACGGGTGGCTGGCCGGCCGCCGCTTTCGTTTCGAAAACAAAAAAAACCCGCACTCCACTCCGACGGCCAACGGCCAGGCAGGCGCGCTCGCTCGCTCTACACGCCACCGAAATCCCCGCCGACTCCTTCCGCATCTCAACGTGCCCCCCCCGTTGCAAAACATAACACACACACACACAAAGGAACAAAACAAAGACCAGACACGACTCGACAAGACAGACATCCGAGAAGAACGAACGCAGGCAAGCCAACCAACGTATTCAAACAAAACAACGTGACAGAAAACCAACCGTCGGCCGCCGCCACAAAACAAACACGGCGACAATCAACCACGACAACAACAACAACAACAACACCGCTTACCGCTACCGCCGCCCACACCCGCCACCGACCCCCGCAATCCAACCACCACGGCACGCAAACAGCATCCCCACGGGCATACAGAAACGCCAGACAGACACCCACACCAAACGCAACACGACAATCAAAACCTTCCCCGACGTGCTTTGATGGCCCTGAGAAGGGCCGTTTTGGGCCGCGCGTCTCTTGCGCGCCACTAGACGACGACGGGGGGTGGGGACGACGGAGTCAAGCGCCAAACCCTTCCTTTCCCATCTCTTTCTCCTCTACTCTACTTCTTCTTCTTGGGCGAAGCCTTCGCCTTAGACGGCGTCGTCGCCTTCTTCGGGCGCGGCGCCTTCGGCTTCTTCGTCGGAACCTTGGCGGCCTTCTTCGCCTTCGACGGCGACTTGGCCTTGGCCGGCTTGGCCGCAGCCGCCTTCTTCGCACCCGCGGGAGCGGCCGACGCCGCAGACGCCTTCTTGGCGGCGCCCGCCTTCCGACCGGTCGCCGCCTTCACGCCACCAGCCTTCTTTGCGCCGGCCGCACGGGCGCCCTTCTTCTCCTTGCTGGCCGGAGCGGCGCGCTTCTTCTTGGCACCGCCAGCACGAGCCTTGCCGCCCTCGGCCGCCCCCCCGCCGCCGGCGCCGGCAAGCTTGAACGAGCCGGACGCGCCCTTCCCCTTCGTCTGCACCAGCTCGCCCGCCACGACGGCCGACTTGAGGTACTTCTTGATAAACGGCGCCAGCTTCTCCGCGTCCAGCTTGTAGTGCGCGGCTATGTACTTCTTGATCGCCTGCAGCGACGACCCGCCGCGCTCCTTCAGACTCTTGATGGCGGCCGTCACCATCTCAGAGGTGCGCGGGTGCGCAGGCTTGGCGCGCGGCTTCTTCGCAGACGACGCAGACTTGGCCTTCTTCGTAGTGCCGGTGGCGGCGGGTGCCGCAGCAGTCTCGTTCGTAGCCGCCTGATCTGCCATTTCGACGACGCGCGTAACACACAGCGAGAGCGAGCGGGACGGCAGGCACGCAAGCACAAGAGCAGAGAATCACAAGGCCCAGCCAGTGTCGCGGGCGGGCGCGGACGGCCGAGAGAGCGGCCGCCACTCTGCGCGCCGCCGCGCCGCGCCTCCCGCGCTTGCTACCGCCCAACGTCCGACAGCCTGTGCGGAGCAGCCCCAAACCTGCGCCACAACCGCCCGCGCCTTTCAAACCACCGAGGATGGGGCTACACACAGCCACACCACAGTCGCCAACCAGTCGCCACGGCAGCGCCGCAAACCACGGCCAAACTGCAGCTACCGCGCGCTACAGCCTGGGTCGGCCCGCCGAGAATCGCCGCCCCCGCCCAAATGCCGCCCCCACAGCCCCAGCCGACGACCCGCCACAATGGCCAAACCTTCGGCAAAACTCCCACACCGTCGCCGCGGCAGCCCGGCCAGCGCGGCCGGCGCCACAGCCACACAAGCCGAGGCGTGCGGCGATGACGGCCGTGCAAACGCGCCTCCGCCGCCCCATCGCCTTCCGTCGCCCTCCCGCCGTTTCCCGATCGGCCCGCAGCCGTCGGGCCACATCGCGCGCCGTCCTCCTCCTCTCGCCCGCCAACATTCACAGCCGTTTCTCAACAATTGCCCGCCGCAAACGGACGCCGCCTGCGCAACAGGCGCCGCCGCCCCTCGCCGCTTCCGACCCAACCCCTCGACCGAGGCAAACCGCAATCCGAATCTACAGACCAACCCAATCTGCCGTCAAGCACACACGACAGCCGACCTTACACGTTACGCGTTACACATTACGTTTACACGTCTACGTTAGGTTAGGTTAGGTGGACGTGGGTTAGGTTAAGGGGACTTGGGTTAGGTTAAGCGTCAAACTTAGGTTAAGCATTCAAACACGTCAGGCGTCAGAGGTTAGGTTAGGTTAGGTTAGGTTAGGTTAGGTTACACGTTAGGTTAAGGGGTCAGTGCTAGGTAAGAAGCGTCAAACGTAGGTTACAAAAGCGTTCAAAACGTGAGGCGTGAGCCGGACAGCTTACCTTACGTAGACGTTAGGGGCTCACAGGCTGAGCTCACCTCGCCACACCACACGTTAGGTTCGGTTCGGTTCGCTCGGCTCAGCGTAAAGCGCCGAGGTCAGGGTTACGTTCGTTCACCTTCGGGCGCCACACTTTCGGTTGAAAGGTCGCGACGGGACGACGTCGGCAGGCACGCCGCAAACGAACAAAAACGTACAGACGACGTCGGAAACCGCCGACAGACGGGGGAGCAGCACGACCACGACCACGACCAGACACCGAGCGCGAACGAGACACACGCGAACCACCCCCACCGGCCAAAGGGCACCACACAACAACCCAGAGCACCACGTGTCGACACCAGAGCAACCCGCCGCTCACGCGACATGGCTGGCACCGAAGGGCAACCGCCCGCAACTGCGCTTTCCGCGCCGGCCCGGATGCACGTCGTGCTACAACAACACCACTACCGTACACAGCCGCTGTTCACAACATCACTATCAATGGCGCGCCCGCGGCTCGCCGCCGTCGCAGTCGCAGCCCCAACGCCAGCACTTTTGCACCACCATTCACACGCACCGCAACACAGCTCGCCGACACAGCCGAACAAAACAAACACCACACAACAACAGCAACAACGCCGCCGCCTCTACTTGTGCCGGCGACCCACCCCGCCGATGGCGCACCTCTCGCCAGCCGGCAATCGACACACACGCACCCACCCACCGGGGCCCAGTGCAAAAAAAAAAAAAAAAAAAAACACACAAAAACAAAAAAACCAAACAACACAAACGACACGGGAAGCGCACACCGCCACTTCGCGCGCACGCCACCAACCAGTCGTCGTCTCAAAATAACAAACACAAACAAAATAAACTAACAACTAGGGCAACACAAAACAAAAACGCCTCGCACGAACCGCCCACAAAAAGGACAAGCACACGCACAGCCTCTGCTGACGACCACGACGCAGCGGCACGCTGCTCCTGTCCCGCGCCCCGCGCCCCACTCGATTCACAACTCACGCGACACCGTCAACGACGGGCTCGCTTCCCGCAACCTACCACCTTTCCGCCACGACGCACAGCCCCAGCCCCACCCGACGACGCCCGTGGCAACGACTGCACTTTCACCACCGCCTCCCCCTTCCCCCCCAAAACACACACACACACACACACACAGCCAGCCAAAAACGCACTCGCGACCCACACATGCACGTGCATCGGCACACGCCAACCAGTCAACGTCGACAACCACACGCAAGGCTCGAAACGAAACCGGCGTCCTTCCACGTTGCCATCAAGCTACGCGACACAAGACACAAGGAACCAACACAACAGCCGGCCCCACTAATTCCCACTCTCACGCCGCAAAAAGCACACCGAAACCGCCAAACGCACGCACATTCCCCTTCGCACTGACACCACCGACCGGCTCGCTACCACACACCTCTCGGCAGCCGTTTCACGCCAATTCGCCACACCGCCCACACAGTCGACAAGCGCCCGCCCTGTACGGCACACGCAACGACGCAGCGCAGCAAAGGGCGCCCGCAACACATACCTCTCCGCCGCCCGACGCGCCAACCGCCACACCACACCGCCAGCCACTCGCAAATTGTGCACTGCCACCAGCCACACGTCCAACACGCCGCGCCGCCTCCGGCCACCCGCCAGGGGGCGCTCACGTCCGCGACAACAGCGCGGCCCGCCGGGCCGGGCCGAACCGAACCGAGCCGCCGCTGCTCTGCACTCGGCACGGCCACACCCTGCTGCAGACCGGGCTCGTCCCTCTGTACGCGTCTGCCTGCGCATCAACACAACACGACCTTTTTTTTTTTTTTCCTCTCTACCGCCATCCCTTCTTCTCGCGTTTTACTCGTTGTTGCAGCAGCGGCGCACACCTACACATCCACAGCCCCAGCCGAGCCGGCCTCACCTCAGGGCCCGCCGCCAGCGTCTCCTCCTCGGGCACAGGTGCGGTGCTGTGGCCGCCCATCCAACCGCATTGCTGGCCGTCCAGCCACCAGGCGTTCCCACTGCCGCGAGCCACGCCGCGCACCGACCCTGCTGCAGAAAACGAAGCATAGCCAGAGACCGACCGATACACAAAGCAAGCCGTCGCCTCGCCTCTTGTCCTTCCTGCCTTCCTTCCGCCCCCGCCCTTCTCACACCACCGCCTCTCCACTTTCGCCCCCCCCCCCCCTCCTTTTTTTTCTTCTTTCTTTCTTTCTTTGGCCCTCTCTCCTTCCCGCCATGGCGGTTACGGCACCGCCTGCAGCGGCAGATTTTTTGCGCCCACACGCCTACTCCTACCACCATTAACCTTGCCCTGCCCTGCCCATCAACGTCGCAGTCGAACCGACGCTTGCCAACACACTGCCCACGTTCCTTTCTCTTTTCGGCCTACGCCCATTACGCGCCGCCGCCACAGCACCTTCCCTTCCCACAACACACCGACGTCATCACACGCACCCAAAACAGGGGCCACGACCGTGTTCCTCGCCCACTCCCATCCCGCACGGTACGCACATTCCCAACTACTACCGCGCACCCTCCCTTTCCACTCTGTGTGTCTCTGTGTCTGTGTCCTGTCCGCGCGTGACGCCTCTCAACATCCGCCGTCCCCCGTCCCGTTTTCGCCCCCATGCCGTCGTCGCGCCGCCTCCTCCCCGTCCACCGCCGCCCCTGTCCGCCCCGCACCACACCATACACCGCTGCTTGTCCCGGCCGTTGCCACCAAAGGCGCCGACCGCAAACGCGCCACGCCGCAGCCCCCGTGCGTCTCGCGCTCGCTTGCATCTCCGTGCCGACGCTGCCTCTCTTCCCACTCGCACTCGACCTCGACAACACAGTCTTTGGCTCCGCCACTGCGTGTTCCGGTGGTACGCACGCTGCAACACGTATGTATTCATTACCAGAGCGATGGCGAGGCATGACAGCATCTCTGTCTGACCAGAGAGTTCTTTATCGCTGCTAGTCGGCGCTTGGACCGCGCCAGACGACAGTAGTGGCACGCACCGGGTCGCCAGGAACAGTTGTTATATATATTGTAGCGCGAGTCGGGAGAGGTAGTAGTCGGTCGACAGTAGTAGCGGGTGGACGGTTGTACTGAGCGGGCGTCGGCGGCGTGCTCTGCTCGTCTCGCGACTCTGGTCACGGTTCGGGACGATGTATAGTATATTGTGTTATAATCAAGAGGTGGTGTGACGCTGCATTGCGCAAATCTGATAACGTATGTTCATTGTACTTATTTTGTTCAACAACACAAGCCCCACTATTACTTTTTTTCTAAAGTAACTTTTGTCTCTTAACGAAAAACATTCACTTTTTAAAGACTACTTCCTATGGCATTTCCCTCCAAGGAGTGCAATTAATTACCAGCCAGCACTCATTCATTGCACACAGCTGTGTAAGGGGTATCTACAATCGAGGAGCGGATATAAATGCAATTTTTTGTTTCTTTTTGTTTTTTGTTTTGTGTGTGTGTTGTAACCTCCCAGCAATATTTAAAATAATGGACAATGTTATTTACGGATGCTAATGGACATTGCGCTAATTGTAACCTCGCCCACAATGAGAGGTATTGAAAATGGCAACAACAATGTGCAATTCGCAATCTGACTCAAATATAAAGTCTTCACACAACATTTAAAAAAGTCCGTTCAGTGACAAGAAACTTCAATTAAACCGAAATATCGGTCTTTGGCCCTGTGCAAAACAATCGGAATTAAAGTCTTACCTCCGAATAAATGGATGTCACATTTCTGCTCTGGTTGTTGCGCAGCGCTTGGAGGAACTGCATTGCAAATAATAATATTCTCTTTTTTTGTGATTTTAGTGACATTTTTCTTCAAAGAAGTGGAACGAACTCTTTAGTTCAATAAAAGATTAAATGTTTGAAAAATGCTTTTGAAATAAAAATTATTATTGGGGAACTTGTTGGAGCATAATTACAATAAATACAATTTCTCATTATCTAATGATTATATTAATTAACAGTATACCTTATTCACCATCTTGACCAGTGTTGCCGACCGCCTACATCACACAACCGCACTCGGCTGCTACTACTGACCGACCGCTCTGCATGACGACTATTAGCGTACTGCACGCGACGACTACTGACAGAGTACAGCCCTCAACTACACAGACTGACTGACTGACTGAGAACCGCTCGCAACACTCGCGCAGTCCAGCGCAAACTCTCTGGTCACAGATGCTACAATGTCTCGCCATCGCTACTATGTTACATACGTGTTTCAGTGTCTTTTTCATTGGGGTAACGATCTTTGGCTCTTTTTATTCTGAATACAGGGCCAAAGGTCAACGGCTGCTGCCCTTATACAATTTATCAGGTTTCATTATGTCTGTTGCAATGTTACATACGGTTCACTCTTTCATTAATATTATCGTTGGGTTTGTTTTGTAGGGACGTTAACATTCTGGCACATTTTTATTATCATCGGACTCTCTGCTATTTGTGCAGGGAGGTTATACCTGGGTCCATTTCCATTTCCATTTACATTTTAATATTGATAGACTTTTTGTTTTCTTTTTTGTTTCTTGTTGTTTTTCCTTCTTTTTTTTTGTTGTTTTTTTTCTTTTGTTTTGTTTTTCCCGCTCTCACCACCACCGCCGCATCACGCCTTCCGTTTTCTTGGTTTCTTTTCTGTGCTTCAACATCACCGCGCCCCATTTCCACACCACAGCCATCAGCCTCCAAGACGGGCGGGCGCAGTGTGCCATTTCCGGCGCACAAGCACACCCGTACGGTACTCTCCTCGCCCCCACGCCACCAACAACACAGCGACCACGCGGCTTTCAGGCACGGCACGGCACGGCACGGCACCGGCGAAATGCGCCGCCCCCGCCCCCGCCCCTCCGCGCATCCGTCCGTCTCGCCACGTTCACTGACAGCCGCGTCTGCGGCTACACCACGACAACCACAACACAACACCGCTCCCCTCCCTGGCAACTCACATTGTTTTTCTCCTCCTCTTTTGCACAAACCACAACGCCGAGCACAGGCGCAAGCCACCCACACCGCGCCCCTCCCCGTCCCGTCTTTGGCCGCCGCTCCTCGTTTCCTCGTTTGCCCCCTCCCATCTCCCGAAATGCCATGCCAGCAGCGTTACGCATGCCCCTCCCCTGTCCACACAACACTACCGCCTAACGAACAGCCTTTTCCGGGCCACATGCAGGGCACGCCCACCTCCAAACACTGCCAATTCACGGACGCACGCACGCACACACACACACACACACACACACACACACTCACTTTCTCGACACCTTTCTGTACGGAGGGTGCGTCATCTCGACCGTGACAGAGTGACGGCAACTATCGACGATCCATTTCCCCCCACTGGTAAAACATGTCCACTAACACCTACATACATCATTCAAGTACACAGACAATAGCATACACACAATGGGAGGGCACACGAACATGGACGGCACGGCACTGTCATACACTCTTCCTCAGAACCATATCAACAAACGTTACGTACATCCGGGAAAGCGAAAGCGAAAGCGAAAGCAAAGGCAAAGCCCAATGCAGCCGTCAAAGGTAACGTTCACCACGGCAGACACTTGCAGCCGCGCCGCCGTTAAACGCATTTCAGTGCGGCTCCAATACGCCTCCGACACGGGAACGTTCCGTTGCTCTACGAATGCGTTTCTCCCCTTTTTCCCTTCCTCTCTCTTTTGCCCCCCCCTCCTTGCACTCTTGCCTCATTCCTCACGTTCTGCCCAGACATTCGACCGATCAGAGTCAACCTTTCGTTACCGTTCTCAGCGCGACGGTGTACAACAGTATGACGGGTGTGCCCAAGACTTCGGTTCAGTTGCGTGACGCCGGTCTATCGCGCCGATCGACAGTTACTCAGGGGGCGACGGATCGGACCACGTCACCGACACACAAAACACTTTCAAACAAACAAACAAATACATACCGGATGGACACAGACAAACACGTGTACAGACATTCGCCAAACAAACGACCGGCGCCGCCGCCGCCGCCGCCGTCTAGCGTGCATCTTGAATGACGACATCGGTGTGCGTGCGTCGTACGCAATCAGTCAGACACGGCTATCAAACATCAGAGTCGAATGGTACATCATCGTGCGTGTCGCCGTACACGTACAGTACAATACAACAACAATGCGTCTTAATGGCACGTTCATTTCAACGTCACTCACACACCTCCACGCTGCAGTTACGTCGCACCATTGTCAAACTCGGCGTACAGCAAAGGGAATAGTGGGCGGCAAAAACAAACCAAACAAAAACATTTCACATTTCACCCTCGCCATGTATGATGTGCAAAAAAACAAACCCGCAAACGGCCGTCGTTACGGTGACACAAAAGTCGCCGATCGCACTGTCCCCCCTCGCAGACGGGTAACACACAAACACACACACACCCCAACAACACCAATGGGTCAAAAACCACGCCAACGAGGCGTGCCACCATTCCACGCCACGGCGACCAACCTCGTGGCCGTACCCCGCGCAACACGCTTTGACGCGCCCCCCCACCCACAATCAAAATGCACACATACATCACAGCCGTCCACACAAACAACAACAACAACAACAATTCCGCCCTTCCCGCAAAAGGCAAGTTGGTGGCCCTGAAAAGGGCCGTTTCGCCGCTCTCGCAACGGAGGAGCCTTCTCCATCCTTCCTTCCATTCCAGAGCCACCTCCTTACTTGGAGCTCGTGTACTTGGTCACCGCCTTCGTGCCCTCGCTCACGGCGTGCTTGGCCAGCTCGCCAGGCAGCAACAGCCGCACAGCGGTCTGGATCTCGCGGGACGTGATGGTCGAGCGCTTGTTGTAGTGCGCCAGGCGAGAAGCCTCGGCCGCAATGCGCTCGAAAATGTCGTTCACGAAGCTGTTCATGATGCTCATCGCCTTCGACGAGATGCCCGTGTCAGGGTGCACCTGCTTCAGCACCTTGTAGATGTAGATGGCATAGCTCTCCTTCCTCTTGCGCTTCTTCTTCTTGTCGCCCTTCGAAATGTTCTTCTGCGCCTTGCCAGCCTTCTTGGCGGCCTTCCCGCTAGTCTTGGGCGGCATCTCCAACCAACGTACGGCAGCAGCAACACCAGTAGCAAGCGCTCCGCTCTAGTCAGCGTCTCCCCACACAGTGGCACCCGCCGCCAGCCGCCGCCGCACCTTTACCAGCTCGCCCTGTTGCGGCCGCCGACCAATGGGGCGCGCGCGCAACCGGCCGCCGCACCCGAGCCCATAAAGCACCCCCACCCCGGCTGCGCCGGCACGCACTCCGCTGCTCGACTCGCTGCCGCTCGCACCGGTCGTTTTCGTTTCCGTTTCGTGTGCACCGTCGCTAGCCCATCGCCATGTCCGGACGCGGAAAGGGAGGCAAAGTCAAGGGCAAGTCAAAGTCCCGCTCAAGCAGGGCTGGGCTCCAGTTCCCGGTCGGCAGAATCCACCGCCTCCTGCGCAAGGGAAACTACGCAGAGCGCGTCGGCGCCGGGGCGCCCGTCTACCTCGCCGCCGTCATGGAGTACCTCGCGGCTGAGGTGCTCGAGCTGGCCGGAAACGCGGCCCGCGACAACAAGAAGACGCGCATCATCCCGCGCCACCTGCAGCTTGCCATCCGCAACGACGAGGAGCTCAACAAGCTCCTGTCGGGCGTCACCATCGCACAGGGTGGTGTCCTGCCCAACATCCAGGCCGTCCTGCTGCCAAAGAAGACCGAGAAGAAGGCCTAAAGGAGGCCAGGCAATCGCAGCGCCGCGTGCTCCCCTGCACGCAACGCGCTTTGCCGGCTCGGCCCACAACAATCGGCCCTTTTCAGGGCCACCACACAAACCTACGTCCAAAGCAAAATTTCAGTCGTCCTCGCCGCACCTTGTTTTGTTTTAACTTTGCACTGTCACAGCACAGCCGCCGCCGGCGCACGTCCGCCATCTTGTCGTCCACACAGCCCGTGTGGCCCAACACACACACACACGCACACATTTTGCACCGTCGCAGTCGCCTTCCAAACCGACAACGGCAGCAATAATGACCATTGTTAAAGGGAGGCGTGTCGACACACCGCCCTCCACTCCCGCGCGCAACGGCCGTCGACACGAACGAAACAGCTGATCCGGCCGCCTATGCCCACACGCCTTGCCTCGGAAACCCCAACGCCGCCGCAAACAAACACACAGAGACAAACCACGCAAGCAAATAATCACCGCCTCTCGCACAACAACACACAGCCCGCCCGCCATCTCCGTCGCGATCGATACAAAGACACACAAACGAAGCAGCTCCACACACAGCCAGCCACATGACACGTTTCCTTTCCTTCTCCCCTCCCAGTCACATCACGTCGCTCAAACGGAAAGAAAGAAACAAACAAACAAACAACACAGCGCGCACACACGCAGCAACAACACAGACTCTTTCGCACTTTTCAACTTCCGAACAGTGTGGTGGCCCTGAAAAGGGCCGTTTTCTAGTCTCTCCCACCCACAAGCACGGCCGCGGGAAGGCCAGCGCCCGCTGCGACGCAGCCTAACCGCCGAAACCGTACAGGGTGCGCCCCTGCCTCTTCAGGGCGTACACCACGTCCATGGCCGTCACAGTCTTGCGCTTGGCGTGCTCAGTGTACGTCACCGCGTCGCGGATCACGTTCTCCAGGAACACCTTCAGCACCCCGCGGGTCTCCTCGTAGATCAGACCAGAGATGCGCTTCACGCCGCCCCTGCGAGCCAGGCGGCGGATGGCGGGCTTCGTGATGCCCTGGATGTTGTCGCGCAACACCTTGCGGTGCCGCTTGGCGCCACCCTTGCCGAGCCCCTTTCCTCCCTTGCCGCGGCCTGTCATCCTTCCTTCCTCGGGCAAAGCAAAACGTGCACAAACAGCAGCTGCAGCGGCTGGCGAGTCGGCTACGGTCTGCGCCCAGCGCGCCCGCCGCCCCCCTATATAGACTCTGGCCCGCCCTCCCCCCACCACGCGCAACCGAGGGCATATAAGCGCAGCACGGAGGCGCGCGGGCCCGTTGTCAAGGCAGCACCGGACGCCGCGCCGCACCTAACCTCCACGCACGCCGCTCCGCTACCGCTACCGCTACCGCCATGGCCCGCACAAAGCAAACGGCCCGCAAGTCCACCGGCGGAAAGGCGCCGCGCAAACAGCTCGCCACCAAGGCGGCGAGGAAGAGCGCGCCCGCCACCGGAGGCGTCAAGAAGCCCCACCGCTACAGGCCGGGCACCGTCGCCCTGCGAGAAATCAGGCGCTACCAGAAGAGCACAGAGCTGCTCATCCGCAAGCTGCCATTCCAGCGCCTAGTGCGCGAGATCGCCCAGGACTTCAAGACCGACCTGCGCTTCCAGAGCTCCGCAGTCATGGCCCTGCAGGAGGCCAGCGAGGCCTACCTCGTCGGCCTCTTCGAAGACACCAACCTGTGCGCAATCCACGCCAAGCGCGTCACCATCATGCCCAAGGACATCCAGCTCGCGCGCCGCATCCGCGGCGAGCGCGCCTAAACCGCGCCGCGGCACCGCACCGCACAAACAAAAACGGCCCTTTTCAGGGCCACTAACATCTCTCCGTCGCGAGCAAACTTTGTCGGTCGCCTGCCTCTCGCCCCGCAACCCAAAAACAAAAACCACCACTTCCCGTCCGTCCGCCACACCCGCTCACTCTGCCTGCCTGCTAGCAGCGCGCAACAATCACACATCATCCCTCCCCGGCGCTCAAAGCGCACAATACCCAACGGCCGACGTCACACCGCACGGGTGGCTGGCCGGCCGCCGCTTTCGTTTCGAAAACAAAAAAAACCCGCACTCCACTCCGACGGCCAACGGCCAGGCAGGCGCGCTCGCTCGCTCTACACGCCACCGAAATCCCCGCCGACTCCTTCCGCATCTCAACGTGCCCCCCCGTTGCAAAACATAACACACACACACACAAAGGAACAAAACAAAGACCAGACACGACTCGACAAGACAGACATCCGAGAAGAACGAACGCAGGCAAGCCAACCAACGTATTCAAACAAAACAACGTGACAGAAAACCAACCGTCGGCCGCCGCCACAAAACAAACACGGCGACAATCAACCACGACAACAACAACAACAACAACACCGCTTACCGCTACCGCCGCCCACACCCGCCACCGACCCCCGCAATCCAACCACCACGGCACGCAAACAGCATCCCCACGGGCATACAGAAACGCCAGACAGACACCCACACCAAACGCAACACGACAATCAAAACCTTCCCCGACGTGCTTTGATGGCCCTGAGAAGGGCCGTTTTGGGCCGCGCGTCTCTTGCGCGCCACTAGACGACGACGGGGGGTGGGGACGACGGAGTCAAGCGCCAAACCCTTCCTTTCCCATCTCTTTCTCCTCTACTCTACTTCTTCTTCTTGGGCGAAGCCTTCGCCTTAGACGGCGTCGTCGCCTTCTTCGGGCGCGGCGCCTTCGGCTTCTTCGTCGGAACCTTGGCGGCCTTCTTCGCCTTCGACGGCGACTTGGCCTTGGCCGGCTTGGCCGCAGCCGCCTTCTTCGCACCCGCGGGAGCGGCCGACGCCGCAGACGCCTTCTTGGCGGCGCCCGCCTTCCGACCGGTCGCCGCCTTCACGCCACCAGCCTTCTTTGCGCCGGCCGCACGGGCGCCCTTCTTCTCCTTGCTGGCCGGAGCGGCGCGCTTCTTCTTGGCACCGCCAGCACGAGCCTTGCCGCCCTCGGCCGCCCCCCCGCCGCCGGCGCCGGCAAGCTTGAACGAGCCGGACGCGCCCTTCCCCTTCGTCTGCACCAGCTCGCCCGCCACGACGGCCGACTTGAGGTACTTCTTGATAAACGGCGCCAGCTTCTCCGCGTCCAGCTTGTAGTGCGCGGCTATGTACTTCTTGATCGCCTGCAGCGACGACCCGCCGCGCTCCTTCAGACTCTTGATGGCGGCCGTCACCATCTCAGAGGTGCGCGGGTGCGCAGGCTTGGCGCGCGGCTTCTTCGCAGACGACGCAGACTTGGCCTTCTTCGTAGTGCCGGTGGCGGCGGGTGCCGCAGCAGTCTCGTTCGTAGCCGCCTGATCTGCCATTTCGACGACGCGCGTAACACACAGCGAGAGCGAGCGGGACGGCAGGCACGCAAGCACAAGAGCAGAGAATCACAAGGCCCAGCCAGTGTCGCGGGCGGGCGCGGACGGCCGAGAGAGCGGCCGCCACTCTGCGCGCCGCCGCGCCGCGCCTCCCGCGCTTGCTACCGCCCAACGTCCGACAGCCTGTGCGGAGCAGCCCCAAACCTGCGCCACAACCGCCCGCGCCTTTCAAACCACCGAGGATGGGGCTACACACAGCCACACCACAGTCGCCAACCAGTCGCCACGGCAGCGCCGCAAACCACGGCCAAACTGCAGCTACCGCGCGCTACAGCCTGGGTCGGCCCGCCGAGAATCGCCGCCCCCGCCCAAATGCCGCCCCCACAGCCCCAGCCGACGACCCGCCACAATGGCCAAACCTTCGGCAAAACTCCCACACCGTCGCCGCGGCAGCCCGGCCAGCGCGGCCGGCGCCACAGCCACACAAGCCGAGGCGTGCGGCGATGACGGCCGTGCAAACGCGCCTCCGCCGCCCCATCGCCTTCCGTCGCCCTCCCGCCGTTTCCCGATCGGCCCGCAGCCGTCGGGCCACATCGCGCGCCGTCCTCCTCCTCTCGCCCGCCAACATTCACAGCCGTTTCTCAACAATTGCCCGCCGCAAACGGACGCCGCCTGCGCAACAGGCGCCGCCGCCCCTCGCCGCTTCCGACCCAACCCCTCGACCGAGGCAAACCGCAATCCGAATCTACAGACCAACCCAATCTGCCGTCAAGCACACACGACAGCCGACCTTACACGTTACGCGTTACACATTACGTTTACACGTCTACGTTAGGTTAGGTTAGGTGGACGTGGGTTAGGTTAAGGGGACTTGGGTTAGGTTAAGCGTCAAACTTAGGTTAAGCATTCAAACACGTCAGGCGTCAGAGGTTAGGTTAGGTTAGGTTAGGTTAGGTTAGGTTACACGTTAGGTTAAGGGGTCAGTGCTAGGTTAAGAAGCGTCAAACGTAGGTTACAAAAGCGTTCAAACGTGAGGCGTGAGCCGGACAGCTTACCTTACGTAGACGTTAGGGGCTCACAGGCTGAGCTCACCTCGCCACACCACACGTTAGGTTCGGTTCGGTTCGCTCGGCTCAGCGTAAAGCGCCGAGGTCAGGGTTACGTTCGTTCACCTTCGGGCGCCACACTTTCGGTTGAAAGGTCGCGACGGGACGACGTCGGCAGGCACGCCGCAAACGAACAAAAACGTACAGACGACGTCGGAAACCGCCGACAGACGGGGGAGCAGCACGACCACGACCACGACCAGACACCGAGCGCGAACGAGACACACGCGAACCACCCCCACCGGCCAAAGGGCACCACACAACAACCCAGAGCACCACGTGTCGACACCAGAGCAACCCGCCGCTCACGCGACATGGCTGGCACCGAAGGGCAACCGCCCGCAACTGCGCTTTCCGCGCCGGCCCGGATGCACGTCGTGCTACAACAACACCACTACCGTACACAGCCGCTGTTCACAACATCACTATCAATGGCGCGCCCGCGGCTCGCCGCCGTCGCAGTCGCAGCCCCAACGCCAGCACTTTTGCACCACCATTCACACGCACCGCAACACAGCTCGCCGACACAGCCGAACAAAACAAACACCACACAACAACAGCAACAACGCCGCCGCCTCTACTTGTGCCGGCGACCCACCCCGCCGATGGCGCACCTCTCGCCAGCCGGCAATCGACACACACGCACCCACCCACCGGGGCCCAGTGCAAAAAAAAAAAAAAAAAAAAACACACAAAAACAAAAAAACCAAACAACACAAACGACACGGGAAGCGCACACCGCCACTTCGCGCGCACGCCACCAACCAGTCGTCGTCTCAAAATAACAAACACAAACAAAATAAACTAACAACTAGGGCAACACAAAACAAAAACGCCTCGCACGAACCGCCCACAAAAAGGACAAGCACACGCACAGCCTCTGCTGACGACCACGACGCAGCGGCACGCTGCTCCTGTCCCGCGCCCCGCGCCCCACTCGATTCACAACTCACGCGACACCGTCAACGACGGGCTCGCTTCCCGCAACCTACCACCTTTCCGCCACGACGCACAGCCCCAGCCCCACCCGACGACGCCCGTGGCAACGACTGCACTTTCACCACCGCCTCCCCCTTCCCCCCCAAAACACACACACACACACACACACAGCCAGCCAAAAACGCACTCGCGACCCACACATGCACGTGCATCGGCACACGCCAACCAGTCAACGTCGACAACCACACGCAAGGCTCGAAACGAAACCGGCGTCCTTCCACGTTGCCATCAAGCTACGCGACACAAGACACAAGGAACCAACACAACAGCCGGCCCCACTAATTCCCACTCTCACGCCGCAAAAAGCACACCGAAACCGCCAAACGCACGCACATTCCCCTTCGCACTGACACCACCGACCGGCTCGCTACCACACACCTCTCGGCAGCCGTTTCACGCCAATTCGCCACACCGCCCACACAGTCGACAAGCGCCCGCCCTGTACGGCACACGCAACGACGCAGCGCAGCAAAGGGCGCCCGCAACACATACCTCTCCGCCGCCCGACGCGCCAACCGCCACACCACACCGCCAGCCACTCGCAAATTGTGCACTGCCACCAGCCACACGTCCAACACGCCGCGCCGCCTCCGGCCACCCGCCAGGGGGCGCTCACGTCCGCGACAACAGCGCGGCCCGCCGGGCCGGGCCGAACCGAACCGAGCCGCCGCTGCTCTGCACTCGGCACGGCCACACCCTGCTGCAGACCGGGCTCGTCCCTCTGTACGCGTCTGCCTGCGCATCAACACAACACGACCTTTTTTTTTTTTTTCCTCTCTACCGCCATCCCTTCTTCTCGCGTTTTACTCGTTGTTGCAGCAGCGGCGCACACCTACACATCCACAGCCCCAGCCGAGCCGGCCTCACCTCAGGGCCCGCCGCCAGCGTCTCCTCCTCGGGCACAGGTGCGGTGCTGTGGCCGCCCATCCAACCGCATTGCTGGCCGTCCAGCCACCAGGCGTTCCCACTGCCGCGAGCCACGCCGCGCACCGACCCTGCTGCAGAAAACGAAGCATAGCCAGAGACCGACCGATACACAAAGCAAGCCGTCGCCTCGCCTCTTGTCCTTCCTGCCTTCCTTCCGCCCCCGCCCTTCTCACACCACCGCCTCTCCACTTTCGCCCCCCCCCCCTCCTTTTTTTTCTTCTTTCTTTCTTTCTTTGGCCCTCTCTCCTTCCCGCCATGGCGGTTACGGCACCGCCTGCAGCGGCAGATTTTTTGCGCCCACACGCCTACTCCTACCACCATTAACCTTGCCCTGCCCTGCCCATCAACGTCGCAGTCGAACCGACGCTTGCCAACACACTGCCCACGTTCCTTTCTCTTTTCGGCCTACGCCCATTACGCGCCGCCGCCACAGCACCTTCCCTTCCCACAACACACCGACGTCATCACACGCACCCAAAACAGGGGCCACGACCGTGTTCCTCGCCCACTCCCATCCCGCACGGTACGCACATTCCCAACTACTACCGCGCACCCTCCCTTTCCACTCTGTGTGTCTCTGTGTCTGTGTCCTGTCCGCGCGTGACGCCTCTCAACATCCGCCGTCCCCCGTCCCGTTTTCGCCCCCATGCCGTCGTCGCGCCGCCTCCTCCCCGTCCACCGCCGCCCCTGTCCGCCCCGCACCACACCATACACCGCTGCTTGTCCCGGCCGTTGCCACCAAAGGCGCCGACCGCAAACGCGCCACGCCGCAGCCCCCGTGCGTCTCGCGCTCGCTTGCATCTCCGTGCCGACGCTGCCTCTCTTCCCACTCGCACTCGACCTCGACAACACAGTCTTTGGCTCCGCCACTGCGTGTTCCGGTGGTACGCACGCTGCAACACGTATGTATTCATTACCAGAGCGATGGCGAGGCATGACAGCATCTCTGTCTGACCAGAGAGTTCTTTATCGCTGCTAGTCGGCGCTTGGACCGCGCCAGACGACAGTAGTGGCACGCACCGGGTCGCCAGGAACAGTTGTTATATATATTGTAGCGCGAGTCGGGAGAGGTAGTAGTCGGTCGACAGTAGTAGCGGGTGGACGGTTGTACTGAGCGGGCGTCGGCGGCGTGCTCTGCTCGTCTAGCGACTCTGGTCACGGTTCGGGACGATGTATAGTATATTGTGTTATAATCAAGAGGTGGTGTGACGCTGCATTGCGCAAATCTGATAACGTATGTTCATTGTACTTATTTTGTTCAACAACACAAGCCCCACTATTACTTTTTTTCTAAAGTAACTTTTGTCTCTTAACGAAAAACATTCACTTTTTAAAGACTACTTCCTATGGCATTTCCCTCCAAGGAGTGCAATTAATTACCAGCCAGCACTCATTCATTGCACACAGCTGTGTAAGGGGTATCTACAATCGAGGAGCGGATATAAATGCAATTTTTTGTTTCTTTTTGTTTTTTGTTTTGTGTGTGTGTTGTAACCTCCCAGCAATATTTAAAATAATGGACAATGTTATTTACGGATGCTAATGGACATTGCGCTAATTGTAACCTCGCCCACAATGAGAGGTATTGAAAATGGCAACAACAATGTGCAATTCGCAATCTGACTCAAATATAAAGTCTTCACACAACATTTAAAAAAGTCCGTTCAGTGACAAGAAACTTCAATTAAACCGAAATATCGGTCTTTGGCCCTGTGCAAAACAATCGGAATTAAAGTCTTACCTCCGAATAAATGGATGTCACATTTCTGCTCTGGTTGTTGCGCAGCGCTTGGAGGAACTGCATTGCAAATAATAATATTCTCTTTTTTTGTGATTTTAGTGACATTTTTCTTCAAAGAAGTGGAACGAACTCTTTAGTTCAATAAAAGATTAAATGTTTGAAAAATGCTTTTGAAATAAAAATTATTATTGGGGAACTTGTTGGAGCATAATTACAATAAATACAATTTCTCATTATCTAATGATTATATTAATTAACAGTATACCTTATTCACCATCTTGACCAGTGTTGCCGACCGCCTACATCACACAACCGCACTCGGCTGCTACTACTGACCGACCGCTCTGCATGACGACTATTAGCGTACTGCACGCGACGACTACTGACAGAGTACAGCCCTCAACTACACAGACTGACTGACTGACTGAGAACCGCTCGCAACACTCGCGCAGTCCAGCGCAAACTCTCTGGTCACAGATGCTACAATGTCTCGCCATCGCTACTATGTTACATACGTGTTTCAGTGTCTTTTTCATTGGGGTAACGATCTTTGGCTCTTTTTATTCTGAATACAGGGCCAAAGGTCAACGGCTGCTGCCCTTATACAATTTATCAGGTTTCATTATGTCTGTTGCAATGTTACATACGGTTCACTCTTTCATTAATATTATCGTTGGGTTTGTTTTGTAGGGACGTTAACATTCTGGCACATTTTTATTATCATCGGACTCTCTGCTATTTGTGCAGGGAGGTTATACCTGGGTCCATTTCCATTTCCATTTACATTTTAATATTGATAGACTTTTTGTTTTCTTTTTTGTTTCTTGTTGTTTTTCCTTCTTTTTTTTTGTTGTTTTTTTTCTTTTGTTTTGTTTTTCCCGCTCTCACCACCACCGCCGCATCACGCCTTCCGTTTTCTTGGTTTCTTTTCTGTGCTTCAACATCACCGCGCCCCATTTCCACACCACAGCCATCAGCCTCCAAGACGGGCGGGCGCAGTGTGCCATTTCCGGCGCACAAGCACACCCGTACGGTACTCTCCTCGCCCCCACGCCACCAACAACACAGCGACCACGCGGCTTTCAGGCACGGCACGGCACGGCACGGCACCGGCGAAATGCGCCGCCCCCGCCCCCGCCCCTCCGCGCATCCGTCCGTCTCGCCACGTTCACTGACAGCCGCGTCTGCGGCTACACCACGACAACCACAACACAACACCGCTCCCCTCCCTGGCAACTCACATTGTTTTTCTCCTCCTCTTTTGCACAAACCACAACGCCGAGCACAGGCGCAAGCCACCCACACCGCGCCCCTCCCCGTCCCGTCTTTGGCCGCCGCTCCTCGTTTCCTCGTTTGCCCCCTCCCATCTCCCGAAATGCCATGCCAGCAGCGTTACGCATGCCCCTCCCCTGTCCACACAACACTACCGCCTAACGAACAGCCTTTTCCGGGCCACATGCAGGGCACGCCCACCTCCAAACACTGCCAATTCACGGACGCACGCACGCACACACACACACACACACACACACACACACTCACTTTCTCGACACCTTTCTGTACGGAGGGTGCGTCATCTCGACCGTGACAGAGTGACGGCAACTATCGACGATCCATTTCCCCCCACTGGTAAAACATGTCCACTAACACCTACATACATCATTCAAGTACACAGACAATAGCATACACACAATGGGAGGGCACACGAACATGGACGGCACGGCACTGTCATACACTCTTCCTCAGAACCATATCAACAAACGTTACGTACATCCGGGAAAGCGAAAGCGAAAGCGAAAGCAAAGGCAAAGCCCAATGCAGCCGTCAAAGGTAACGTTCACCACGGCAGACACTTGCAGCCGCGCCGCCGTTAAACGCATTTCAGTGCGGCTCCAATACGCCTCCGACACGGGAACGTTCCGTTGCTCTACGAATGCGTTTCTCCCCTTTTTCCCTTCCTCTCTCTTTTGCCCCCCCCTCCTTGCACTCTTGCCTCATTCCTCACGTTCTGCCCAGACATTCGACCGATCAGAGTCAACCTTTCGTTACCGTTCTCAGCGCGACGGTGTACAACAGTATGACGGGTGTGCCCAAGACTTCGGTTCAGTTGCGTGACGCCGGTCTATCGCGCCGATCGACAGTTACTCAGGGGGCGACGGATCGGACCACGTCACCGACACACAAAACACTTTCAAACAAACAAACAAATACATACCGGATGGACACAGACAAACACGTGTACAGACATTCGCCAAACAAACGACCGGCGCCGCCGCCGCCGCCGCCGTCTAGCGTGCATCTTGAATGACGACATCGGTGTGCGTGCGTCGTACGCAATCAGTCAGACACGGCTATCAAACATCAGAGTCGAATGGTACATCATCGTGCGTGTCGCCGTACACGTACAGTACAATACAACAACAATGCGTCTTAATGGCACGTTCATTTCAACGTCACTCACACACCTCCACGCTGCAGTTACGTCGCACCATTGTCAAACTCGGCGTACAGCAAAGGGAATAGTGGGCGGCAAAAACAAACCAAACAAAAACATTTCACATTTCACCCTCGCCATGTATGATGTGCAAAAAAACAAACCCGCAAACGGCCGTCGTTACGGTGACACAAAAGTCGCCGATCGCACTGTCCCCCCTCGCAGACGGGTAACACACAAACACACACACACCCCAACAACACCAATGGGTCAAAAACCACGCCAACGAGGCGTGCCACCATTCCACGCCACGGCGACCAACCTCGTGGCCGTACCCCGCGCAACACGCTTTGACGCGCCCCCCCACCCACAATCAAAATGCACACATACATCACAGCCGTCCACACAAACAACAACAACAACAACAATTCCGCCCTTCCCGCAAAAGGCAAGTTGGTGGCCCTGAAAAGGGCCGTTTCGCCGCTCTCGCAACGGAGGAGCCTTCTCCATCCTTCCTTCCATTCCAGAGCCACCTCCTTACTTGGAGCTCGTGTACTTGGTCACCGCCTTCGTGCCCTCGCTCACGGCGTGCTTGGCCAGCTCGCCAGGCAGCAACAGCCGCACAGCGGTCTGGATCTCGCGGGACGTGATGGTCGAGCGCTTGTTGTAGTGCGCCAGGCGAGAAGCCTCGGCCGCAATGCGCTCGAAAATGTCGTTCACGAAGCTGTTCATGATGCTCATCGCCTTCGACGAGATGCCCGTGTCAGGGTGCACCTGCTTCAGCACCTTGTAGATGTAGATGGCATAGCTCTCCTTCCTCTTGCGCTTCTTCTTCTTGTCGCCCTTCGAAATGTTCTTCTGCGCCTTGCCAGCCTTCTTGGCGGCCTTCCCGCTAGTCTTGGGCGGCATCTCCAACCAACGTACGGCAGCAGCAACACCAGTAGCAAGCGCTCCGCTCTAGTCAGCGTCTCCCCACACAGTGGCACCCGCCGCCAGCCGCCGCCGCACCTTTACCAGCTCGCCCTGTTGCGGCCGCCGACCAATGGGGCGCGCGCGCAACCGGCCGCCGCACCCGAGCCCATAAAGCACCCCCACCCCGGCTGCGCCGGCACGCACTCCGCTGCTCGACTCGCTGCCGCTCGCACCGGTCGTTTTCGTTTCCGTTTCGTGTGCACCGTCGCTAGCCCATCGCCATGTCCGGACGCGGAAAGGGAGGCAAAGTCAAGGGCAAGTCAAAGTCCCGCTCAAGCAGGGCTGGGCTCCAGTTCCCGGTCGGCAGAATCCACCGCCTCCTGCGCAAGGGAAACTACGCAGAGCGCGTCGGCGCCGGGGCGCCCGTCTACCTCGCCGCCGTCATGGAGTACCTCGCGGCTGAGGTGCTCGAGCTGGCCGGAAACGCGGCCCGCGACAACAAGAAGACGCGCATCATCCCGCGCCACCTGCAGCTTGCCATCCGCAACGACGAGGAGCTCAACAAGCTCCTGTCGGGCGTCACCATCGCACAGGGTGGTGTCCTGCCCAACATCCAGGCCGTCCTGCTGCCAAAGAAGACCGAGAAGAAGGCCTAAAGGAGGCCAGGCAATCGCAGCGCCGCGTGCTCCCCTGCACGCAACGCGCTTTGCCGGCTCGGCCCACAACAATCGGCCCTTTTCAGGGCCACCACACAAACCTACGTCCAAAGCAAAATTTCAGTCGTCCTCGCCGCACCTTGTTTTGTTTTAACTTTGCACTGTCACAGCACAGCCGCCGCCGGCGCACGTCCGCCATCTTGTCGTCCACACAGCCCGTGTGGCCCAACACACACACACACGCACACATTTTGCACCGTCGCAGTCGCCTTCCAAACCGACAACGGCAGCAATAATGACCATTGTTAAAGGGAGGCGTGTCGACACACCGCCCTCCACTCCCGCGCGCAACGGCCGTCGACACGAACGAAACAGCTGATCCGGCCGCCTATGCCCACACGCCTTGCCTCGGAAACCCCAACGCCGCCGCAAACAAACACACAGAGACAAACCACGCAAGCAAATAATCACCGCCTCTCGCACAACAACACACAGCCCGCCCGCCATCTCCGTCGCGATCGATACAAAGACACACAAACGAAGCAGCTCCACACACAGCCAGCCACATGACACGTTTCCTTTCCTTCTCCCCTCCCAGTCACATCACGTCGCTCAAACGGAAAGAAAGAAACAAACAAACAAACAACACAGCGCGCACACACGCAGCAACAACACAGACTCTTTCGCACTTTTCAACTTCCGAACAGTGTGGTGGCCCTGAAAAGGGCCGTTTTCTAGTCTCTCCCACCCACAAGCACGGCCGCGGGAAGGCCAGCGCCCGCTGCGACGCAGCCTAACCGCCGAAACCGTACAGGGTGCGCCCCTGCCTCTTCAGGGCGTACACCACGTCCATGGCCGTCACAGTCTTGCGCTTGGCGTGCTCAGTGTACGTCACCGCGTCGCGGATCACGTTCTCCAGGAACACCTTCAGCACCCCGCGGGTCTCCTCGTAGATCAGACCAGAGATGCGCTTCACGCCGCCCCTGCGAGCCAGGCGGCGGATGGCGGGCTTCGTGATGCCCTGGATGTTGTCGCGCAACACCTTGCGGTGCCGCTTGGCGCCACCCTTGCCGAGCCCCTTTCCTCCCTTGCCGCGGCCTGTCATCCTTCCTTCCTCGGGCAAAGCAAAACGTGCACAAACAGCAGCTGCAGCGGCTGGCGAGTCGGCTACGGTCTGCGCCCAGCGCGCCCGCCGCCCCCCTATATAGACTCTGGCCCGCCCTCCCCCCACCACGCGCAACCGAGGGCATATAAGCGCAGCACGGAGGCGCGCGGGCCCGTTGTCAAGGCAGCACCGGACGCCGCGCCGCACCTAACCTCCACGCACGCCGCTCCGCTACCGCTACCGCTACCGCCATGGCCCGCACAAAGCAAACGGCCCGCAAGTCCACCGGCGGAAAGGCGCCGCGCAAACAGCTCGCCACCAAGGCGGCGAGGAAGAGCGCGCCCGCCACCGGAGGCGTCAAGAAGCCCCACCGCTACAGGCCGGGCACCGTCGCCCTGCGAGAAATCAGGCGCTACCAGAAGAGCACAGAGCTGCTCATCCGCAAGCTGCCATTCCAGCGCCTAGTGCGCGAGATCGCCCAGGACTTCAAGACCGACCTGCGCTTCCAGAGCTCCGCAGTCATGGCCCTGCAGGAGGCCAGCGAGGCCTACCTCGTCGGCCTCTTCGAAGACACCAACCTGTGCGCAATCCACGCCAAGCGCGTCACCATCATGCCCAAGGACATCCAGCTCGCGCGCCGCATCCGCGGCGAGCGCGCCTAAACCGCGCCGCGGCACCGCACCGCACAAACAAAAACGGCCCTTTTCAGGGCCACTAACATCTCTCCGTCGCGAGCAAACTTTGTCGGTCGCCTGCCTCTCGCCCCGCAACCCAAAAACAAAAACCACCACTTCCCGTCCGTCCGCCACACCCGCTCACTCTGCCTGCCTGCTAGCAGCGCGCAACAATCACACATCATCCCTCCCCGGCGCTCAAAGCGCACAATACCCAACGGCCGACGTCACACCGCACGGGTGGCTGGCCGGCCGCCGCTTTCGTTTCGAAAACAAAAAAAACCCGCACTCCACTCCGACGGCCAACGGCCAGGCAGGCGCGCTCGCTCGCTCTACACGCCACCGAAATCCCCGCCGACTCCTTCCGCATCTCAACGTGCCCCCCCGTTGCAAAACATAACACACACACACACAAAGGAACAAAACAAAGACCAGACACGACTCGACAAGACAGACATCCGAGAAGAACGAACGCAGGCAAGCCAACCAACGTATTCAAACAAAACAACGTGACAGAAAACCAACCGTCGGCCGCCGCCACAAAACAAACACGGCGACAATCAACCACGACAACAACAACAACAACAACACCGCTTACCGCTACCGCCGCCCACACCCGCCACCGACCCCCGCAATCCAACCACCACGGCACGCAAACAGCATCCCCACGGGCATACAGAAACGCCAGACAGACACCCACACCAAACGCAACACGACAATCAAAACCTTCCCCGACGTGCTTTGATGGCCCTGAGAAGGGCCGTTTTGGGCCGCGCGTCTCTTGCGCGCCACTAGACGACGACGGGGGGTGGGGACGACGGAGTCAAGCGCCAAACCCTTCCTTTCCCATCTCTTTCTCCTCTACTCTACTTCTTCTTCTTGGGCGAAGCCTTCGCCTTAGACGGCGTCGTCGCCTTCTTCGGGCGCGGCGCCTTCGGCTTCTTCGTCGGAACCTTGGCGGCCTTCTTCGCCTTCGACGGCGACTTGGCCTTGGCCGGCTTGGCCGCAGCCGCCTTCTTCGCACCCGCGGGAGCGGCCGACGCCGCAGACGCCTTCTTGGCGGCGCCCGCCTTCCGACCGGTCGCCGCCTTCACGCCACCAGCCTTCTTTGCGCCGGCCGCACGGGCGCCCTTCTTCTCCTTGCTGGCCGGAGCGGCGCGCTTCTTCTTGGCACCGCCAGCACGAGCCTTGCCGCCCTCGGCCGCCCCCCCGCCGCCGGCGCCGGCAAGCTTGAACGAGCCGGACGCGCCCTTCCCCTTCGTCTGCACCAGCTCGCCCGCCACGACGGCCGACTTGAGGTACTTCTTGATAAACGGCGCCAGCTTCTCCGCGTCCAGCTTGTAGTGCGCGGCTATGTACTTCTTGATCGCCTGCAGCGACGACCCGCCGCGCTCCTTCAGACTCTTGATGGCGGCCGTCACCATCTCAGAGGTGCGCGGGTGCGCAGGCTTGGCGCGCGGCTTCTTCGCAGACGACGCAGACTTGGCCTTCTTCGTAGTGCCGGTGGCGGCGGGTGCCGCAGCAGTCTCGTTCGTAGCCGCCTGATCTGCCATTTCGACGACGCGCGTAACACACAGCGAGAGCGAGCGGGACGGCAGGCACGCAAGCACAAGAGCAGAGAATCACAAGGCCCAGCCAGTGTCGCGGGCGGGCGCGGACGGCCGAGAGAGCGGCCGCCACTCTGCGCGCCGCCGCGCCGCGCCTCCCGCGCTTGCTACCGCCCAACGTCCGACAGCCTGTGCGGAGCAGCCCCAAACCTGCGCCACAACCGCCCGCGCCTTTCAAACCACCGAGGATGGGGCTACACACAGCCACACCACAGTCGCCAACCAGTCGCCACGGCAGCGCCGCAAACCACGGCCAAACTGCAGCTACCGCGCGCTACAGCCTGGGTCGGCCCGCCGAGAATCGCCGCCCCCGCCCAAATGCCGCCCCCACAGCCCCAGCCGACGACCCGCCACAATGGCCAAACCTTCGGCAAAACTCCCACACCGTCGCCGCGGCAGCCCGGCCAGCGCGGCCGGCGCCACAGCCACACAAGCCGAGGCGTGCGGCGATGACGGCCGTGCAAACGCGCCTCCGCCGCCCCATCGCCTTCCGTCGCCCTCCCGCCGTTTCCCGATCGGCCCGCAGCCGTCGGGCCACATCGCGCGCCGTCCTCCTCCTCTCGCCCGCCAACATTCACAGCCGTTTCTCAACAATTGCCCGCCGCAAACGGACGCCGCCTGCGCAACAGGCGCCGCCGCCCCTCGCCGCTTCCGACCCAACCCCTCGACCGAGGCAAACCGCAATCCGAATCTACAGACCAACCCAATCTGCCGTCAAGCACACACGACAGCCGACCTTACACGTTACGCGTTACACATTACGTTTACACGTCTACGTTAGGTTAGGTTAGGTGGACGTGGGTTAGGTTAAGGGGACTTGGGTTAGGTTAAGCGTCAAACTTAGGTTAAGCATTCAAACACGTCAGGCGTCAGAGGTTAGGTTAGGTTAGGTTAGGTTAGGTTAGGTTACACGTTAGGTTAAGGGGTCAGTGCTAGGTTAAGAAGCGTCAAACGTAGGTTACAAAAGCGTTCAAACGTGAGGCGTGAGCCGGACAGCTTACCTTACGTAGACGTTAGGGGCTCACAGGCTGAGCTCACCTCGCCACACCACACGTTAGGTTCGGTTCGGTTCGCTCGGCTCAGCGTAAAGCGCCGAGGTCAGGGTTACGTTCGTTCACCTTCGGGCGCCACACTTTCGGTTGAAAGGTCGCGACGGGACGACGTCGGCAGGCACGCCGCAAACGAACAAAAACGTACAGACGACGTCGGAAACCGCCGACAGACGGGGGAGCAGCACGACCACGACCACGACCAGACACCGAGCGCGAACGAGACACACGCGAACCACCCCCACCGGCCAAAGGGCACCACACAACAACCCAGAGCACCACGTGTCGACACCAGAGCAACCCGCCGCTCACGCGACATGGCTGGCACCGAAGGGCAACCGCCCGCAACTGCGCTTTCCGCGCCGGCCCGGATGCACGTCGTGCTACAACAACACCACTACCGTACACAGCCGCTGTTCACAACATCACTATCAATGGCGCGCCCGCGGCTCGCCGCCGTCGCAGTCGCAGCCCCAACGCCAGCACTTTTGCACCACCATTCACACGCACCGCAACACAGCTCGCCGACACAGCCGAACAAAACAAACACCACACAACAACAGCAACAACGCCGCCGCCTCTACTTGTGCCGGCGACCCACCCCGCCGATGGCGCACCTCTCGCCAGCCGGCAATCGACACACACGCACCCACCCACCGGGGCCCAGTGCAAAAAAAAAAAAAAAAAAAAACACACAAAAACAAAAAAACCAAACAACACAAACGACACGGGAAGCGCACACCGCCACTTCGCGCGCACGCCACCAACCAGTCGTCGTCTCAAAATAACAAACACAAACAAAATAAACTAACAACTAGGGCAACACAAAACAAAAACGCCTCGCACGAACCGCCCACAAAAAGGACAAGCACACGCACAGCCTCTGCTGACGACCACGACGCAGCGGCACGCTGCTCCTGTCCCGCGCCCCGCGCCCCACTCGATTCACAACTCACGCGACACCGTCAACGACGGGCTCGCTTCCCGCAACCTACCACCTTTCCGCCACGACGCACAGCCCCAGCCCCACCCGACGACGCCCGTGGCAACGACTGCACTTTCACCACCGCCTCCCCCTTCCCCCCCAAAACACACACACACACACACACACAGCCAGCCAAAAACGCACTCGCGACCCACACATGCACGTGCATCGGCACACGCCAACCAGTCAACGTCGACAACCACACGCAAGGCTCGAAACGAAACCGGCGTCCTTCCACGTTGCCATCAAGCTACGCGACACAAGACACAAGGAACCAACACAACAGCCGGCCCCACTAATTCCCACTCTCACGCCGCAAAAAGCACACCGAAACCGCCAAACGCACGCACATTCCCCTTCGCACTGACACCACCGACCGGCTCGCTACCACACACCTCTCGGCAGCCGTTTCACGCCAATTCGCCACACCGCCCACACAGTCGACAAGCGCCCGCCCTGTACGGCACACGCAACGACGCAGCGCAGCAAAGGGCGCCCGCAACACATACCTCTCCGCCGCCCGACGCGCCAACCGCCACACCACACCGCCAGCCACTCGCAAATTGTGCACTGCCACCAGCCACACGTCCAACACGCCGCGCCGCCTCCGGCCACCCGCCAGGGGGCGCTCACGTCCGCGACAACAGCGCGGCCCGCCGGGCCGGGCCGAACCGAACCGAGCCGCCGCTGCTCTGCACTCGGCACGGCCACACCCTGCTGCAGACCGGGCTCGTCCCTCTGTACGCGTCTGCCTGCGCATCAACACAACACGACCTTTTTTTTTTTTTTCCTCTCTACCGCCATCCCTTCTTCTCGCGTTTTACTCGTTGTTGCAGCAGCGGCGCACACCTACACATCCACAGCCCCAGCCGAGCCGGCCTCACCTCAGGGCCCGCCGCCAGCGTCTCCTCCTCGGGCACAGGTGCGGTGCTGTGGCCGCCCATCCAACCGCATTGCTGGCCGTCCAGCCACCAGGCGTTCCCACTGCCGCGAGCCACGCCGCGCACCGACCCTGCTGCAGAAAACGAAGCATAGCCAGAGACCGACCGATACACAAAGCAAGCCGTCGCCTCGCCTCTTGTCCTTCCTGCCTTCCTTCCGCCCCCGCCCTTCTCACACCACCGCCTCTCCACTTTCGCCCCCCCCCCCCTCCTTTTTTTTCTTCTTTCTTTCTTTCTTTGGCCCTCTCTCCTTCCCGCCATGGCGGTTACGGCACCGCCTGCAGCGGCAGATTTTTTGCGCCCACACGCCTACTCCTACCACCATTAACCTTGCCCTGCCCTGCCCATCAACGTCGCAGTCGAACCGACGCTTGCCAACACACTGCCCACGTTCCTTTCTCTTTTCGGCCTACGCCCATTACGCGCCGCCGCCACAGCACCTTCCCTTCCCACAACACACCGACGTCATCACACGCACCCAAAACAGGGGCCACGACCGTGTTCCTCGCCCACTCCCATCCCGCACGGTACGCACATTCCCAACTACTACCGCGCACCCTCCCTTTCCACTCTGTGTGTCTCTGTGTCTGTGTCCTGTCCGCGCGTGACGCCTCTCAACATCCGCCGTCCCCCGTCCCGTTTTCGCCCCCATGCCGTCGTCGCGCCGCCTCCTCCCCGTCCACCGCCGCCCCTGTCCGCCCCGCACCACACCATACACCGCTGCTTGTCCCGGCCGTTGCCACCAAAGGCGCCGACCGCAAACGCGCCACGCCGCAGCCCCCGTGCGTCTCGCGCTCGCTTGCATCTCCGTGCCGACGCTGCCTCTCTTCCCACTCGCACTCGACCTCGACAACACAGTCTTTGGCTCCGCCACTGCGTGTTCCGGTGGTACGCACGCTGCAACACGTATGTATTCATTACCAGAGCGATGGCGAGGCATGACAGCATCTCTGTCTGACCAGAGAGTTCTTTATCGCTGCTAGTCGGCGCTTGGACCGCGCCAGACGACAGTAGTGGCACGCACCGGGTCGCCAGGAACAGTTGTTATATATATTGTAGCGCGAGTCGGGAGAGGTAGTAGTCGGTCGACAGTAGTAGCGGGTGGACGGTTGTACTGAGCGGGCGTCGGCGGCGTGCTCTGCTCGTCTCGCGACTCTGGTCACGGTTCGGGACGATGTATAGTATATTGTGTTATAATCAAGAGGTGGTGTGACGCTGCATTGCGCAAATCTGATAACGTATGTTCATTGTACTTATTTTGTTCAACAACACAAGCCCCACTATTACTTTTTTTCTAAAGTAACTTTTGTCTCTTAACGAAAAACATTCACTTTTTAAAGACTACTTCCTATGGCATTTCCCTCCAAGGAGTGCAATTAATTACCAGCCAGCACTCATTCATTGCACACAGCTGTGTAAGGGGTATCTACAATCGAGGAGCGGATATAAATGCAATTTTTTGTTTCTTTTTGTTTTTTGTTTTGTGTGTGTGTTGTAACCTCCCAGCAATATTTAAAATAATGGACAATGTTATTTACGGATGCTAATGGACATTGCGCTAATTGTAACCTCGCCCACAATGAGAGGTATTGAAAATGGCAACAACAATGTGCAATTCGCAATCTGACTCAAATATAAAGTCTTCACACAACATTTAAAAAAGTCCGTTCAGTGACAAGAAACTTCAATTAAACCGAAATATCGGTCTTTGGCCCTGTGCAAAACAATCGGAATTAAAGTCTTACCTCCGAATAAATGGATGTCACATTTCTGCTCTGGTTGTTGCGCAGCGCTTGGAGGAACTGCATTGCAAATAATAATATTCTCTTTTTTTGTGATTTTAGTGACATTTTTCTTCAAAGAAGTGGAACGAACTCTTTAGTTCAATAAAAGATTAAATGTTTGAAAAATGCTTTTGAAATAAAAATTATTATTGGGGAACTTGTTGGAGCATAATTACAATAAATACAATTTCTCATTATCTAATGATTATATTAATTAACAGTATACCTTATTCACCATCTTGACCAGTGTTGCCGACCGCCTACATCACACAACCGCACTCGGCTGCTACTACTGACCGACCGCTCTGCATGACGACTATTAGCGTACTGCACGCGACGACTACTGACAGAGTACAGCCCTCAACTACACAGACTGACTGACTGACTGAGAACCGCTCGCAACACTCGCGCAGTCCAGCGCAAACTCTCTGGTCACAGATGCTACAATGTCTCGCCATCGCTACTATGTTACATACGTGTTTCAGTGTCTTTTTCATTGGGGTAACGATCTTTGGCTCTTTTTATTCTGAATACAGGGCCAAAGGTCAACGGCTGCTGCCCTTATACAATTTATCAGGTTTCATTATGTCTGTTGCAATGTTACATACGGTTCACTCTTTCATTAATATTATCGTTGGGTTTGTTTTGTAGGGACGTTAACATTCTGGCACATTTTTATTATCATCGGACTCTCTGCTATTTGTGCAGGGAGGTTATACCTGGGTCCATTTCCATTTCCATTTACATTTTAATATTGATAGACTTTTTGTTTTCTTTTTTGTTTCTTGTTGTTTTTCCTTCTTTTTTTTTGTTGTTTTTTTTCTTTTGTTTTGTTTTTCCCGCTCTCACCACCACCGCCGCATCACGCCTTCCGTTTTCTTGGTTTCTTTTCTGTGCTTCAACATCACCGCGCCCCATTTCCACACCACAGCCATCAGCCTCCAAGACGGGCGGGCGCAGTGTGCCATTTCCGGCGCACAAGCACACCCGTACGGTACTCTCCTCGCCCCCACGCCACCAACAACACAGCGACCACGCGGCTTTCAGGCACGGCACGGCACGGCACGGCACCGGCGAAATGCGCCGCCCCCGCCCCCGCCCCTCCGCGCATCCGTCCGTCTCGCCACGTTCACTGACAGCCGCGTCTGCGGCTACACCACGACAACCACAACACAACACCGCTCCCCTCCCTGGCAACTCACATTGTTTTTCTCCTCCTCTTTTGCACAAACCACAACGCCGAGCACAGGCGCAAGCCACCCACACCGCGCCCCTCCCCGTCCCGTCTTTGGCCGCCGCTCCTCGTTTCCTCGTTTGCCCCCTCCCATCTCCCGAAATGCCATGCCAGCAGCGTTACGCATGCCCCTCCCCTGTCCACACAACACTACCGCCTAACGAACAGCCTTTTCCGGGCCACATGCAGGGCACGCCCACCTCCAAACACTGCCAATTCACGGACGCACGCACGCACACACACACACACACACACACACACACACATCACTTTCTCGACACCTTTCTGTACGGAGGGTGCGTCATCTCGACCGTGACAGAGTGACGGCAACTATCGACGATCCATTTCCCCCCACTGGTAAAACATGTCCACTAACACCTACATACATCATTCAAGTACACAGACAATAGCATACACACAATGGGAGGGCACACGAACATGGACGGCACGGCACTGTCATACACTCTTCCTCAGAACCATATCAACAAACGTTACGTACATCCGGGAAAGCGAAAGCGAAAGCGAAAGCAAAGGCAAAGCCCAATGCAGCCGTCAAAGGTAACGTTCACCACGGCAGACACTTGCAGCCGCGCCGCCGTTAAACGCATTTCAGTGCGGCTCCAATACGCCTCCGACACGGGAACGTTCCGTTGCTCTACGAATGCGTTTCTCCCCTTTTTCCCTTCCTCTCTCTTTTGCCCCCCCCTCCTTGCACTCTTGCCTCATTCCTCACGTTCTGCCCAGACATTCGACCGATCAGAGTCAACCTTTCGTTACCGTTCTCAGCGCGACGGTGTACAACAGTATGACGGGTGTGCCCAAGACTTCGGTTCAGTTGCGTGACGCCGGTCTATCGCGCCGATCGACAGTTACTCAGGGGGCGACGGATCGGACCACGTCACCGACACACAAAACACTTTCAAACAAACAAACAAATACATACCGGATGGACACAGACAAACACGTGTACAGACATTCGCCAAACAAACGACCGGCGCCGCCGCCGCCGCCGCCGTCTAGCGTGCATCTTGAATGACGACATCGGTGTGCGTGCGTCGTACGCAATCAGTCAGACACGGCTATCAAACATCAGAGTCGAATGGTACATCATCGTGCGTGTCGCCGTACACGTACAGTACAATACAACAACAATGCGTCTTAATGGCACGTTCATTTCAACGTCACTCACACACCTCCACGCTGCAGTTACGTCGCACCATTGTCAAACTCGGCGTACAGCAAAGGGAATAGTGGGCGGCAAAAACAAACCAAACAAAAACATTTCACATTTCACCCTCGCCATGTATGATGTGCAAAAAAACAAACCCGCAAACGGCCGTCGTTACGGTGACACAAAAGTCGCCGATCGCACTGTCCCCCCTCGCAGACGGGTAACACACAAACACACACACACCCCAACAACACCAATGGGTCAAAAACCACGCCAACGAGGCGTGCCACCATTCCACGCCACGGCGACCAACCTCGTGGCCGTACCCCGCGCAACACGCTTTGACGCGCCCCCCCACCCACAATCAAAATGCACACATACATCACAGCCGTCCACACAAACAACAACAACAACAACAATTCCGCCCTTCCCGCAAAAGGCAAGTTGGTGGCCCTGAAAAGGGCCGTTTCGCCGCTCTCGCAACGGAGGAGCCTTCTCCATCCTTCCTTCCATTCCAGAGCCACCTCCTTACTTGGAGCTCGTGTACTTGGTCACCGCCTTCGTGCCCTCGCTCACGGCGTGCTTGGCCAGCTCGCCAGGCAGCAACAGCCGCACAGCGGTCTGGATCTCGCGGGACGTGATGGTCGAGCGCTTGTTGTAGTGCGCCAGGCGAGAAGCCTCGGCCGCAATGCGCTCGAAAATGTCGTTCACGAAGCTGTTCATGATGCTCATCGCCTTCGACGAGATGCCCGTGTCAGGGTGCACCTGCTTCAGCACCTTGTAGATGTAGATGGCATAGCTCTCCTTCCTCTTGCGCTTCTTCTTCTTGTCGCCCTTCGAAATGTTCTTCTGCGCCTTGCCAGCCTTCTTGGCGGCCTTCCCGCTAGTCTTGGGCGGCATCTCCAACCAACGTACGGCAGCAGCAACACCAGTAGCAAGCGCTCCGCTCTAGTCAGCGTCTCCCCACACAGTGGCACCCGCCGCCAGCCGCCGCCGCACCTTTACCAGCTCGCCCTGTTGCGGCCGCCGACCAATGGGGCGCGCGCGCAACCGGCCGCCGCACCCGAGCCCATAAAGCACCCCCACCCCGGCTGCGCCGGCACGCACTCCGCTGCTCGACTCGCTGCCGCTCGCACCGGTCGTTTTCGTTTCCGTTTCGTGTGCACCGTCGCTAGCCCATCGCCATGTCCGGACGCGGAAAGGGAGGCAAAGTCAAGGGCAAGTCAAAGTCCCGCTCAAGCAGGGCTGGGCTCCAGTTCCCGGTCGGCAGAATCCACCGCCTCCTGCGCAAGGGAAACTACGCAGAGCGCGTCGGCGCCGGGGCGCCCGTCTACCTCGCCGCCGTCATGGAGTACCTCGTCATGGAGTACCTCGCGGCTGAGGTGCTCGAGCTGGCCGGAAACGCGGCCCGCGACAACAAGAAGACGCGCATCATCCCGCGCCACCTGCAGCTTGCCATCCGCAACGACGAGGAGCTCAACAAGCTCCTGTCGGGCGTCACCATCGCACAGGGTGGTGTCCTGCCCAACATCCAGGCCGTCCTGCTGCCAAAGAAGACCGAGAAGAAGGCCTAAAGGAGGCCAGGCAATCGCAGCGCCGCGTGCTCCCCTGCACGCAACGCGCTTTGCCGGCTCGGCCCACAACAATCGGCCCTTTTCAGGGCCACCACACAAACCTACGTCCAAAGCAAAATTTCAGTCGTCCTCGCCGCACCTTGTTTTGTTTTAACTTTGCACTGTCACAGCACAGCCGCCGCCGGCGCACGTCCGCCATCTTGTCGTCCACACAGCCCGTGTGGCCCAACACACACACACACGCACACATTTTGCACCGTCGCAGTCGCCTTCCAAACCGACAACGGCAGCAATAATGACCATTGTTAAAGGGAGGCGTGTCGACACACCGCCCTCCACTCCCGCGCGCAACGGCCGTCGACACGAACGAAACAGCTGATCCGGCCGCCTATGCCCACACGCCTTGCCTCGGAAACCCCAACGCCGCCGCAAACAAACACACAGAGACAAACCACGCAAGCAAATAATCACCGCCTCTCGCACAACAACACACAGCCCGCCCGCCATCTCCGTCGCGATCGATACAAAGACACACAAACGAAGCAGCTCCACACACAGCCAGCCACATGACACGTTTCCTTTCCTTCTCCCCTCCCAGTCACATCACGTCGCTCAAACGGAAAGAAAGAAACAAACAAACAAACAACACAGCGCGCACACACGCAGCAACAACACAGACTCTTTCGCACTTTTCAACTTCCGAACAGTGTGGTGGCCCTGAAAAGGGCCGTTTTCTAGTCTCTCCCACCCACAAGCACGGCCGCGGGAAGGCCAGCGCCCGCTGCGACGCAGCCTAACCGCCGAAACCGTACAGGGTGCGCCCCTGCCTCTTCAGGGCGTACACCACGTCCATGGCCGTCACAGTCTTGCGCTTGGCGTGCTCAGTGTACGTCACCGCGTCGCGGATCACGTTCTCCAGGAACACCTTCAGCACCCCGCGGGTCTCCTCGTAGATCAGACCAGAGATGCGCTTCACGCCGCCCCTGCGAGCCAGGCGGCGGATGGCGGGCTTCGTGATGCCCTGGATGTTGTCGCGCAACACCTTGCGGTGCCGCTTGGCGCCACCCTTGCCGAGCCCCTTTCCTCCCTTGCCGCGGCCTGTCATCCTTCCTTCCTCGGGCAAAGCAAAACGTGCACAAACAGCAGCTGCAGCGGCTGGCGAGTCGGCTACGGTCTGCGCCCAGCGCGCCCGCCGCCCCCCTATATAGACTCTGGCCCGCCCTCCCCCCACCACGCGCAACCGAGGGCATATAAGCGCAGCACGGAGGCGCGCGGGCCCGTTGTCAAGGCAGCACCGGACGCCGCGCCGCACCTAACCTCCACGCACGCCGCTCCGCTACCGCTACCGCTACCGCCATGGCCCGCACAAAGCAAACGGCCCGCAAGTCCACCGGCGGAAAGGCGCCGCGCAAACAGCTCGCCACCAAGGCGGCGAGGAAGAGCGCGCCCGCCACCGGAGGCGTCAAGAAGCCCCACCGCTACAGGCCGGGCACCGTCGCCCTGCGAGAAATCAGGCGCTACCAGAAGAGCACAGAGCTGCTCATCCGCAAGCTGCCATTCCAGCGCCTAGTGCGCGAGATCGCCCAGGACTTCAAGACCGACCTGCGCTTCCAGAGCTCCGCAGTCATGGCCCTGCAGGAGGCCAGCGAGGCCTACCTCGTCGGCCTCTTCGAAGACACCAACCTGTGCGCAATCCACGCCAAGCGCGTCACCATCATGCCCAAGGACATCCAGCTCGCGCGCCGCATCCGCGGCGAGCGCGCCTAAACCGCGCCGCGGCACCGCACCGCACAAACAAAAACGGCCCTTTTCAGGGCCACTAACATCTCTCCGTCGCGAGCAAACTTTGTCGGTCGCCTGCCTCTCGCCCCGCAACCCAAAAACAAAAACCACCACTTCCCGTCCGTCCGCCACACCCGCTCACTCTGCCTGCCTGCTAGCAGCGCGCAACAATCACACATCATCCCTCCCCGGCGCTCAAAGCGCACAATACCCAACGGCCGACGTCACACCGCACGGGTGGCTGGCCGGCCGCCGCTTTCGTTTCGAAAACAAAAAAAACCCGCACTCCACTCCGACGGCCAACGGCCAGGCAGGCGCGCTCGCTCGCTCTACACGCCACCGAAATCCCCGCCGACTCCTTCCGCATCTCAACGTGCCCCCCCGTTGCAAAACATAACACACACACACACAAAGGAACAAAACAAAGACCAGACACGACTCGACAAGACAGACATCCGAGAAGAACGAACGCAGGCAAGCCAACCAACGTATTCAAACAAAACAACGTGACAGAAAACCAACCGTCGGCCGCCGCCACAAAACAAACACGGCGACAATCAACCACGACAACAACAACAACAACAACACCGCTTACCGCTACCGCCGCCCACACCCGCCACCGACCCCCGCAATCCAACCACCACGGCACGCAAACAGCATCCCCACGGGCATACAGAAACGCCAGACAGACACCCACACCAAACGCAACACGACAATCAAAACCTTCCCCGACGTGCTTTGATGGCCCTGAGAAGGGCCGTTTTGGGCCGCGCGTCTCTTGCGCGCCACTAGACGACGACGGGGGGTGGGGACGACGGAGTCAAGCGCCAAACCCTTCCTTTCCCATCTCTTTCTCCTCTACTCTACTTCTTCTTCTTGGGCGAAGCCTTCGCCTTAGACGGCGTCGTCGCCTTCTTCGGGCGCGGCGCCTTCGGCTTCTTCGTCGGAACCTTGGCGGCCTTCTTCGCCTTCGACGGCGACTTGGCCTTGGCCGGCTTGGCCGCAGCCGCCTTCTTCGCACCCGCGGGAGCGGCCGACGCCGCAGACGCCTTCTTGGCGGCGCCCGCCTTCCGACCGGTCGCCGCCTTCACGCCACCAGCCTTCTTTGCGCCGGCCGCACGGGCGCCCTTCTTCTCCTTGCTGGCCGGAGCGGCGCGCTTCTTCTTGGCACCGCCAGCACGAGCCTTGCCGCCCTCGGCCGCCCCCCCGCCGCCGGCGCCGGCAAGCTTGAACGAGCCGGACGCGCCCTTCCCCTTCGTCTGCACCAGCTCGCCCGCCACGACGGCCGACTTGAGGTACTTCTTGATAAACGGCGCCAGCTTCTCCGCGTCCAGCTTGTAGTGCGCGGCTATGTACTTCTTGATCGCCTGCAGCGACGACCCGCCGCGCTCCTTCAGACTCTTGATGGCGGCCGTCACCATCTCAGAGGTGCGCGGGTGCGCAGGCTTGGCGCGCGGCTTCTTCGCAGACGACGCAGACTTGGCCTTCTTCGTAGTGCCGGTGGCGGCGGGTGCCGCAGCAGTCTCGTTCGTAGCCGCCTGATCTGCCATTTCGACGACGCGCGTAACACACAGCGAGAGCGAGCGGGACGGCAGGCACGCAAGCACAAGAGCAGAGAATCACAAGGCCCAGCCAGTGTCGCGGGCGGGCGCGGACGGCCGAGAGAGCGGCCGCCACTCTGCGCGCCGCCGCGCCGCGCCTCCCGCGCTTGCTACCGCCCAACGTCCGACAGCCTGTGCGGAGCAGCCCCAAACCTGCGCCACAACCGCCCGCGCCTTTCAAACCACCGAGGATGGGGCTACACACAGCCACACCACAGTCGCCAACCAGTCGCCACGGCAGCGCCGCAAACCACGGCCAAACTGCAGCTACCGCGCGCTACAGCCTGGGTCGGCCCGCCGAGAATCGCCGCCCCCGCCCAAATGCCGCCCCCACAGCCCCAGCCGACGACCCGCCACAATGGCCAAACCTTCGGCAAAACTCCCACACCGTCGCCGCGGCAGCCCGGCCAGCGCGGCCGGCGCCACAGCCACACAAGCCGAGGCGTGCGGCGATGACGGCCGTGCAAACGCGCCTCCGCCGCCCCATCGCCTTCCGTCGCCCTCCCGCCGTTTCCCGATCGGCCCGCAGCCGTCGGGCCACATCGCGCGCCGTCCTCCTCCTCTCGCCCGCCAACATTCACAGCCGTTTCTCAACAATTGCCCGCCGCAAACGGACGCCGCCTGCGCAACAGGCGCCGCCGCCCCTCGCCGCTTCCGACCCAACCCCTCGACCGAGGCAAACCGCAATCCGAATCTACAGACCAACCCAATCTGCCGTCAAGCACACACGACAGCCGACCTTACACGTTACGCGTTACACATTACGTTTACACGTCTACGTTAGGTTAGGTTAGGTGGACGTGGGTTAGGTTAAGGGGACTTGGGTTAGGTTAAGCGTCAAACTTAGGTTAAGCATTCAAACACGTCAGGCGTCAGAGGTTAGGTTAGGTTAGGTTAGGTTAGGTTAGGTTACACGTTAGGTTAAGGGGTCAGTGCTAGGTTAAGAAGCGTCAAACGTAGGTTACAAAAGCGTTCAAACGTGAGGCGTGAGCCGGACAGCTTACCTTACGTAGACGTTAGGGGCTCACAGGCTGAGCTCACCTCGCCACACCACACGTTAGGTTCGGTTCGGTTCGCTCGGCTCAGCGTAAAGCGCCGAGGTCAGGGTTACGTTCGTTCACCTTCGGGCGCCACACTTTCGGTTGAAAGGTCGCGACGGGACGACGTCGGCAGGCACGCCGCAAACGAACAAAAACGTACAGACGACGTCGGAAACCGCCGACAGACGGGGGAGCAGCACGACCACGACCACGACCAGACACCGAGCGCGAACGAGACACACGCGAACCACCCCCACCGGCCAAAGGGCACCACACAACAACCCAGAGCACCACGTGTCGACACCAGAGCAACCCGCCGCTCACGCGACATGGCTGGCACCGAAGGGCAACCGCCCGCAACTGCGCTTTCCGCGCCGGCCCGGATGCACGTCGTGCTACAACAACACCACTACCGTACACAGCCGCTGTTCACAACATCACTATCAATGGCGCGCCCGCGGCTCGCCGCCGTCGCAGTCGCAGCCCCAACGCCAGCACTTTTGCACCACCATTCACACGCACCGCAACACAGCTCGCCGACACAGCCGAACAAAACAAACACCACACAACAACAGCAACAACGCCGCCGCCTCTACTTGTGCCGGCGACCCACCCCGCCGATGGCGCACCTCTCGCCAGCCGGCAATCGACACACACGCACCCACCCACCGGGGCCCAGTGCAAAAAAAAAAAAAAAAAAAACACACAAAAACAAAAAAACCAAACAACACAAACGACACGGGAAGCGCACACCGCCACTTCGCGCGCACGCCACCAACCAGTCGTCGTCTCAAAATAACAAACACAAACAAAATAAACTAACAACTAGGGCAACACAAAACAAAAACGCCTCGCACGAACCGCCCACAAAAAGGACAAGCACACGCACAGCCTCTGCTGACGACCACGACGCAGCGGCACGCTGCTCCTGTCCCGCGCCCCGCGCCCCACTCGATTCACAACTCACGCGACACCGTCAACGACGGGCTCGCTTCCCGCAACCTACCACCTTTCCGCCACGACGCACAGCCCCAGCCCCACCCGACGACGCCCGTGGCAACGACTGCACTTTCACCACCGCCTCCCCCTTCCCCCCCAAAACACACACACACACACACACACAGCCAGCCAAAAACGCACTCGCGACCCACACATGCACGTGCATCGGCACACGCCAACCAGTCAACGTCGACAACCACACGCAAGGCTCGAAACGAAACCGGCGTCCTTCCACGTTGCCATCAAGCTACGCGACACAAGACACAAGGAACCAACACAACAGCCGGCCCCACTAATTCCCACTCTCACGCCGCAAAAAGCACACCGAAACCGCCAAACGCACGCACATTCCCCTTCGCACTGACACCACCGACCGGCTCGCTACCACACACCTCTCGGCAGCCGTTTCACGCCAATTCGCCACACCGCCCACACAGTCGACAAGCGCCCGCCCTGTACGGCACACGCAACGACGCAGCGCAGCAAAGGGCGCCCGCAACACATACCTCTCCGCCGCCCGACGCGCCAACCGCCACACCACACCGCCAGCCACTCGCAAATTGTGCACTGCCACCAGCCACACGTCCAACACGCCGCGCCGCCTCCGGCCACCCGCCAGGGGGCGCTCACGTCCGCGACAACAGCGCGGCCCGCCGGGCCGGGCCGAACCGAACCGAGCCGCCGCTGCTCTGCACTCGGCACGGCCACACCCTGCTGCAGACCGGGCTCGTCCCTCTGTACGCGTCTGCCTGCGCATCAACACAACACGACCTTTTTTTTTTTTTTCCTCTCTACCGCCATCCCTTCTTCTCGCGTTTTACTCGTTGTTGCAGCAGCGGCGCACACCTACACATCCACAGCCCCAGCCGAGCCGGCCTCACCTCAGGGCCCGCCGCCAGCGTCTCCTCCTCGGGCACAGGTGCGGTGCTGTGGCCGCCCATCCAACCGCATTGCTGGCCGTCCAGCCACCAGGCGTTCCCACTGCCGCGAGCCACGCCGCGCACCGACCCTGCTGCAGAAAACGAAGCATAGCCAGAGACCGACCGATACACAAAGCAAGCCGTCGCCTCGCCTCTTGTCCTTCCTGCCTTCCTTCCGCCCCCGCCCTTCTCACACCACCGCCTCTCCACTTTCGCCCCCCCCCCCCTCCTTTTTTTTCTTCTTTCTTTCTTTCTTTGGCCCTCTCTCCTTCCCGCCATGGCGGTTACGGCACCGCCTGCAGCGGCAGATTTTTTGCGCCCACACGCCTACTCCTACCACCATTAACCTTGCCCTGCCCTGCCCATCAACGTCGCAGTCGAACCGACGCTTGCCAACACACTGCCCACGTTCCTTTCTCTTTTCGGCCTACGCCCATTACGCGCCGCCGCCACAGCACCTTCCCTTCCCACAACACACCGACGTCATCACACGCACCCAAAACAGGGGCCACGACCGTGTTCCTCGCCCACTCCCATCCCGCACGGTACGCACATTCCCAACTACTACCGCGCACCCTCCCTTTCCACTCTGTGTGTCTCTGTGTCTGTGTCCTGTCCGCGCGTGACGCCTCTCAACATCCGCCGTCCCCCGTCCCGTTTTCGCCCCCATGCCGTCGTCGCGCCGCCTCCTCCCCGTCCACCGCCGCCCCTGTCCGCCCCGCACCACACCATACACCGCTGCTTGTCCCGGCCGTTGCCACCAAAGGCGCCGACCGCAAACGCGCCACGCCGCAGCCCCCGTGCGTCTCGCGCTCGCTTGCATCTCCGTGCCGACGCTGCCTCTCTTCCCACTCGCACTCGACCTCGACAACACAGTCTTTGGCTCCGCCACTGCGTGTTCCGGTGGTACGCACGCTGCAACACGTATGTATTCATTACCAGAGCGATGGCGAGGCATGACAGCATCTCTGTCTGACCAGAGAGTTCTTTATCGCTGCTAGTCGGCGCTTGGACCGCGCCAGACGACAGTAGTGGCACGCACCGGGTCGCCAGGAACAGTTGTTATATATATTGTAGCGCGAGTCGGGAGAGGTAGTAGTCGGTCGACAGTAGTAGCGGGTGGACGGTTGTACTGAGCGGGCGTCGGCGGCGTGCTCTGCTCGTCTCGCGACTCTGGTCACGGTTCGGGACGATGTATAGTATATTGTGTTATAATCAAGAGGTGGTGTGACGCTGCATTGCGCAAATCTGATAACGTATGTTCATTGTACTTATTTTGTTCAACAACACAAGCCCCACTATTACTTTTTTTCTAAAGTAACTTTTGTCTCTTAACGAAAAACATTCACTTTTTAAAGACTACTTCCTATGGCATTTCCCTCCAAGGAGTGCAATTAATTACCAGCCAGCACTCATTCATTGCACACAGCTGTGTAAGGGGTATCTACAATCGAGGAGCGGATATAAATGCAATTTTTTGTTTCTTTTTGTTTTTTGTTTTGTGTGTGTGTTGTAACCTCCCAGCAATATTTAAAATAATGGACAATGTTATTTACGGATGCTAATGGACATTGCGCTAATTGTAACCTCGCCCACAATGAGAGGTATTGAAAATGGCAACAACAATGTGCAATTCGCAATCTGACTCAAATATAAAGTCTTCACACAACATTTAAAAAAGTCCGTTCAGTGACAAGAAACTTCAATTAAACCGAAATATCGGTCTTTGGCCCTGTGCAAAACAATCGGAATTAAAGTCTTACCTCCGAATAAATGGATGTCACATTTCTGCTCTGGTTGTTGCGCAGCGCTTGGAGGAACTGCATTGCAAATAATAATATTCTCTTTTTTTGTGATTTTAGTGACATTTTTCTTCAAAGAAGTGGAACGAACTCTTTAGTTCAATAAAAGATTAAATGTTTGAAAAATGCTTTTGAAATAAAAATTATTATTGGGGAACTTGTTGGAGCATAATTACAATAAATACAATTTCTCATTATCTAATGATTATATTAATTAACAGTATACCTTATTCACCATCTTGACCAGTGTTGCCGACCGCCTACATCACACAACCGCACTCGGCTGCTACTACTGACCGACCGCTCTGCATGACGACTATTAGCGTACTGCACGCGACGACTACTGACAGAGTACAGCCCTCAACTACACAGACTGACTGACTGACTGAGAACCGCTCGCAACACTCGCGCAGTCCAGCGCAAACTCTCTGGTCACAGATGCTACAATGTCTCGCCATCGCTACTATGTTACATACGTGTTTCAGTGTCTTTTTCATTGGGGTAACGATCTTTGGCTCTTTTTATTCTGAATACAGGGCCAAAGGTCAACGGCTGCTGCCCTTATACAATTTATCAGGTTTCATTATGTCTGTTGCAATGTTACATACGGTTCACTCTTTCATTAATATTATCGTTGGGTTTGTTTTGTAGGGACGTTAACATTCTGGCACATTTTTATTATCATCGGACTCTCTGCTATTTGTGCAGGGAGGTTATACCTGGGTCCATTTCCATTTCCATTTACATTTTAATATTGATAGACTTTTTGTTTTCTTTTTTGTTTCTTGTTGTTTTTCCTTCTTTTTTTTTGTTGTTTTTTTTCTTTTGTTTTGTTTTTTCCCGCTCTCACCACCACCGCCGCATCACGCCTTCCGTTTTCTTGGTTTCTTTTCTGTGCTTCAACATCACCGCGCCCCATTTCCACACCACAGCCATCAGCCTCCAAGACGGGCGGGCGCAGTGTGCCATTGCGGCGCACAAGCACACCCGTACGGTACTCTCCTCGCCCCCACGCCACCAACAACACAGCGACCACGCGGCTTTCAGGCACGGCACGGCACGGCACGGCACCGGCGAAATGCGCCGCCCCCGCCCCCGCCCCTCCGCGCATCCGTCCGTCTCGCCACGTTCACTGACAGCCGCGTCTGCGGCTACACCACGACAACCACAACACAACACCGCTCCCCTCCCTGGCAACTCACATTGTTTTTCTCCTCCTCTTTTGCACAAACCACAACGCCGAGCACAGGCGCAAGCCACCCACACCGCGCCCCTCCCCGTCCCGTCTTTGGCCGCCGCTCCTCGTTTCCTCGTTTGCCCCCTCCCATCTCCCGAAATGCCATGCCAGCAGCGTTACGCATGCCCCTCCCCTGTCCACACAACACTACCGCCTAACGAACAGCCTTTTCCGGGCCACATGCAGGGCACGCCCACCTCCAAACACTGCCAATTCACGGACGCACGCACGACACACACACACACACACACACACACACACTCACTTTCTCGACACCTTTCTGTACGGAGGGTGCGTCATCTCGACCGTGACAGAGTGACGGCAACTATCGACGATCCATTTCCCCCCACTGGTAAAACATGTCCACTAACACCTACATACATCATTCAAGTACACAGACAATAGCATACACACAATGGGAGGGCACACGAACATGGACGGCACGGCACTGTCATACACTCTTCCTCAGAACCATATCAACAAACGTTACGTACATCCGGGAAAGCGAAAGCGAAAGCGAAAGCAAAGGCAAAGCCCAATGCAGCCGTCAAAGGTAACGTTCACCACGGCAGACACTTGCAGCCGCGCCGCCGTTAAACGCATTTCAGTGCGGCTCCAATACGCCTCCGACACGGGAACGTTCCGTTGCTCTACGAATGCGTTTCTCCCCTTTTTCCCTTCCTCTCTCTTTTGCCCCCCCCTCCTTGCACTCTTGCCTCATTCCTCACGTTCTGCCCAGACATTCGACCGATCAGAGTCAACCTTTCGTTACCGTTCTCAGCGCGACGGTGTACAACAGTATGACGGGTGTGCCCAAGACTTCGGTTCAGTTGCGTGACGCCGGTCTATCGCGCCGATCGACAGTTACTCAGGGGGCGACGGATCGGACCACGTCACCGACACACAAAACACTTTCAAACAAACAAACAAATACATACCGGATGGACACAGACAAACACGTGTACAGACATTCGCCAAACAAACGACCGGCGCCGCCGCCGCCGCCGCCGTCTAGCGTGCATCTTGAATGACGACATCGGTGTGCGTGCGTCGTACGCAATCAGTCAGACACGGCTATCAAACATCAGAGTCGAATGGTACATCATCGTGCGTGTCGCCGTACACGTACAGTACAATACAACAACAATGCGTCTTAATGGCACGTTCATTTCAACGTCACTCACACACCTCCACGCTGCAGTTACGTCGCACCATTGTCAAACTCGGCGTACAGCAAAGGGAATAGTGGGCGGCAAAAACAAACCAAACAAAAACATTTCACATTTCACCCTCGCCATGTATGATGTGCAAAAAAACAAACCCGCAAACGGCCGTCGTTACGGTGACACAAAAGTCGCCGATCGCACTGTCCCCCCTCGCAGACGGGTAACACACAAACACACACACACCCCAACAACACCAATGGGTCAAAAACCACGCCAACGAGGCGTGCCACCATTCCACGCCACGGCGACCAACCTCGTGGCCGTACCCCGCGCAACACGCTTTGACGCGCCCCCCCACCCACAATCAAAATGCACACATACATCACAGCCGTCCACACAAACAACAACAACAACAACAATTCCGCCCTTCCCGCAAAAGGCAAGTTGGTGGCCCTGAAAAGGGCCGTTTCGCCGCTCTCGCAACGGAGGAGCCTTCTCCATCCTTCCTTCCATTCCAGAGCCACCTCCTTACTTGGAGCTCGTGTACTTGGTCACCGCCTTCGTGCCCTCGCTCACGGCGTGCTTGGCCAGCTCGCCAGGCAGCAACAGCCGCACAGCGGTCTGGATCTCGCGGGACGTGATGGTCGAGCGCTTGTTGTAGTGCGCCAGGCGAGAAGCCTCGGCCGCAATGCGCTCGAAAATGTCGTTCACGAAGCTGTTCATGATGCTCATCGCCTTCGACGAGATGCCCGTGTCAGGGTGCACCTGCTTCAGCACCTTGTAGATGTAGATGGCATAGCTCTCCTTCCTCTTGCGCTTCTTCTTCTTGTCGCCCTTCGAAATGTTCTTCTGCGCCTTGCCAGCCTTCTTGGCGGCCTTCCCGCTAGTCTTGGGCGGCATCTCCAACCAACGTACGGCAGCAGCAACACCAGTAGCAAGCGCTCCGCTCTAGTCAGCGTCTCCCCACACAGTGGCACCCGCCGCCAGCCGCCGCCGCACCTTTACCAGCTCGCCCTGTTGCGGCCGCCGACCAATGGGGCGCGCGCGCAACCGGCCGCCGCACCCGAGCCCATAAAGCACCCCCACCCCGGCTGCGCCGGCACGCACTCCGCTGCTCGACTCGCTGCCGCTCGCACCGGTCGTTTTCGTTTCCGTTTCGTGTGCACCGTCGCTAGCCCATCGCCATGTCCGGACGCGGAAAGGGAGGCAAAGTCAAGGGCAAGTCAAAGTCCCGCTCAAGCAGGGCTGGGCTCCAGTTCCCGGTCGGCAGAATCCACCGCCTCCTGCGCAAGGGAAACTACGCAGAGCGCGTCGGCGCCGGGGCGCCCGTCTACCTCGCCGCCGTCATGGAGTACCTCGCGGCTGAGGTGCTCGAGCTGGCCGGAAACGCGGCCCGCGACAACAAGAAGACGCGCATCATCCCGCGCCACCTGCAGCTTGCCATCCGCAACGACGAGGAGCTCAACAAGCTCCTGTCGGGCGTCACCATCGCACAGGGTGGTGTCCTGCCCAACATCCAGGCCGTCCTGCTGCCAAAGAAGACCGAGAAGAAGGCCTAAAGGAGGCCAGGCAATCGCAGCGCCGCGTGCTCCCCTGCACGCAACGCGCTTTGCCGGCTCGGCCCACAACAATCGGCCCTTTTCAGGGCCACCACACAAACCTACGTCCAAAGCAAAATTTCAGTCGTCCTCGCCGCACCTTGTTTTGTTTTAACTTTGCACTGTCACAGCACAGCCGCCGCCGGCGCACGTCCGCCATCTTGTCGTCCACACAGCCCGTGTGGCCCAACACACACACACACGCACACATTTTGCACCGTCGCAGTCGCCTTCCAAACCGACAACGGCAGCAATAATGACCATTGTTAAAGGGAGGCGTGTCGACACACCGCCCTCCACTCCCGCGCGCAACGGCCGTCGACACGAACGAAACAGCTGATCCGGCCGCCTATGCCCACACGCCTTGCCTCGGAAACCCCAACGCCGCCGCAAACAAACACACAGAGACAAACCACGCAAGCAAATAATCACCGCCTCTCGCACAACAACACACAGCCCGCCCGCCATCTCCGTCGCGATCGATACAAAGACACACAAACGAAGCAGCTCCACACACAGCCAGCCACATGACACGTTTCCTTTCCTTCTCCCCTCCCAGTCACATCACGTCGCTCAAACGGAAAGAAAGAAACAAACAAACAAACAACACAGCGCGCACACACGCAGCAACAACACAGACTCTTTCGCACTTTTCAACTTCCGAACAGTGTGGTGGCCCTGAAAAGGGCCGTTTTCTAGTCTCTCCCACCCACAAGCACGGCCGCGGGAAGGCCAGCGCCCGCTGCGACGCAGCCTAACCGCCGAAACCGTACAGGGTGCGCCCCTGCCTCTTCAGGGCGTACACCACGTCCATGGCCGTCACAGTCTTGCGCTTGGCGTGCTCAGTGTACGTCACCGCGTCGCGGATCACGTTCTCCAGGAACACCTTCAGCACCCCGCGGGTCTCCTCGTAGATCAGACCAGAGATGCGCTTCACGCCGCCCCTGCGAGCCAGGCGGCGGATGGCGGGCTTCGTGATGCCCTGGATGTTGTCGCGCAACACCTTGCGGTGCCGCTTGGCGCCACCCTTGCCGAGCCCCTTTCCTCCCTTGCCGCGGCCTGTCATCCTTCCTTCCTCGGGCAAAGCAAAACGTGCACAAACAGCAGCTGCAGCGGCTGGCGAGTCGGCTACGGTCTGCGCCCAGCGCGCCCGCCGCCCCCCTATATAGACTCTGGCCCGCCCTCCCCCCACCACGCGCAACCGAGGGCATATAAGCGCAGCACGGAGGCGCGCGGGCCCGTTGTCAAGGCAGCACCGGACGCCGCGCCGCACCTAACCTCCACGCACGCCGCTCCGCTACCGCTACCGCTACCGCCATGGCCCGCACAAAGCAAACGGCCCGCAAGTCCACCGGCGGAAAGGCGCCGCGCAAACAGCTCGCCACCAAGGCGGCGAGGAAGAGCGCGCCCGCCACCGGAGGCGTCAAGAAGCCCCACCGCTACAGGCCGGGCACCGTCGCCCTGCGAGAAATCAGGCGCTACCAGAAGAGCACAGAGCTGCTCATCCGCAAGCTGCCATTCCAGCGCCTAGTGCGCGAGATCGCCCAGGACTTCAAGACCGACCTGCGCTTCCAGAGCTCCGCAGTCATGGCCCTGCAGGAGGCCAGCGAGGCCTACCTCGTCGGCCTCTTCGAAGACACCAACCTGTGCGCAATCCACGCCAAGCGCGTCACCATCATGCCCAAGGACATCCAGCTCGCGCGCCGCATCCGCGGCGAGCGCGCCTAAACCGCGCCGCGGCACCGCACCGCACAAACAAAAACGGCCCTTTTCAGGGCCACTAACATCTCTCCGTCGCGAGCAAACTTTGTCGGTCGCCTGCCTCTCGCCCCGCAACCCAAAAACAAAAACCACCACTTCCCGTCCGTCCGCCACACCCGCTCACTCTGCCTGCCTGCTAGCAGCGCGCAACAATCACACATCATCCCTCCCCGGCGCTCAAAGCGCACAATACCCAACGGCCGACGTCACACCGCACGGGTGGCTGGCCGGCCGCCGCTTTCGTTTCGAAAACAAAAAAAACCCGCACTCCACTCCGACGGCCAACGGCCAGGCAGGCGCGCTCGCTCGCTCTACACGCCACCGAAATCCCCGCCGACTCCTTCCGCATCTCAACGTGCCCCCCCGTTGCAAAACATAACACACACACACACAAAGGAACAAAACAAAGACCAGACACGACTCGACAAGACAGACATCCGAGAAGAACGAACGCAGGCAAGCCAACCAACGTATTCAAACAAAACAACGTGACAGAAAACCAACCGTCGGCCGCCGCCACAAAACAAACACGGCGACAATCAACCACGACAACAACAACAACAACAACACCGCTTACCGCTACCGCCGCCCACACCCGCCACCGACCCCCGCAATCCAACCACCACGGCACGCAAACAGCATCCCCACGGGCATACAGAAACGCCAGACAGACACCCACACCAAACGCAACACGACAATCAAAACCTTCCCCGACGTGCTTTGATGGCCCTGAGAAGGGCCGTTTTGGGCCGCGCGTCTCTTGCGCGCCACTAGACGACGACGGGGGGTGGGGACGACGGAGTCAAGCGCCAAACCCTTCCTTTCCCATCTCTTTCTCCTCTACTCTACTTCTTCTTCTTGGGCGAAGCCTTCGCCTTAGACGGCGTCGTCGCCTTCTTCGGGCGCGGCGCCTTCGGCTTCTTCGTCGGAACCTTGGCGGCCTTCTTCGCCTTCGACGGCGACTTGGCCTTGGCCGGCTTGGCCGCAGCCGCCTTCTTCGCACCCGCGGGAGCGGCCGACGCCGCAGACGCCTTCTTGGCGGCGCCCGCCTTCCGACCGGTCGCCGCCTTCACGCCACCAGCCTTCTTTGCGCCGGCCGCACGGGCGCCCTTCTTCTCCTTGCTGGCCGGAGCGGCGCGCTTCTTCTTGGCACCGCCAGCACGAGCCTTGCCGCCCTCGGCCGCCCCCCCGCCGCCGGCGCCGGCAAGCTTGAACGAGCCGGACGCGCCCTTCCCCTTCGTCTGCACCAGCTCGCCCGCCACGACGGCCGACTTGAGGTACTTCTTGATAAACGGCGCCAGCTTCTCCGCGTCCAGCTTGTAGTGCGCGGCTATGTACTTCTTGATCGCCTGCAGCGACGACCCGCCGCGCTCCTTCAGACTCTTGATGGCGGCCGTCACCATCTCAGAGGTGCGCGGGTGCGCAGGCTTGGCGCGCGGCTTCTTCGCAGACGACGCAGACTTGGCCTTCTTCGTAGTGCCGGTGGCGGCGGGTGCCGCAGCAGTCTCGTTCGTAGCCGCCTGATCTGCCATTTCGACGACGCGCGTAACACACAGCGAGAGCGAGCGGGACGGCAGGCACGCAAGCACAAGAGCAGAGAATCACAAGGCCCAGCCAGTGTCGCGGGCGGGCGCGGACGGCCGAGAGAGCGGCCGCCACTCTGCGCGCCGCCGCGCCGCGCCTCCCGCGCTTGCTACCGCCCAACGTCCGACAGCCTGTGCGGAGCAGCCCCAAACCTGCGCCACAACCGCCCGCGCCTTTCAAACCACCGAGGATGGGGCTACACACAGCCACACCACAGTCGCCAACCAGTCGCCACGGCAGCGCCGCAAACCACGGCCAAACTGCAGCTACCGCGCGCTACAGCCTGGGTCGGCCCGCCGAGAATCGCCGCCCCCGCCCAAATGCCGCCCCCACAGCCCCAGCCGACGACCCGCCACAATGGCCAAACCTTCGGCAAAACTCCCACACCGTCGCCGCGGCAGCCCGGCCAGCGCGGCCGGCGCCACAGCCACACAAGCCGAGGCGTGCGGCGATGACGGCCGTGCAAACGCGCCTCCGCCGCCCCATCGCCTTCCGTCGCCCTCCCGCCGTTTCCCGATCGGCCCGCAGCCGTCGGGCCACATCGCGCGCCGTCCTCCTCCTCTCGCCCGCCAACATTCACAGCCGTTTCTCAACAATTGCCCGCCGCAAACGGACGCCGCCTGCGCAACAGGCGCCGCCGCCCCTCGCCGCTTCCGACCCAACCCCTCGACCGAGGCAAACCGCAATCCGAATCTACAGACCAACCCAATCTGCCGTCAAGCACACACGACAGCCGACCTTACACGTTACGCGTTACACATTACGTTTACACGTCTACGTTAGGTTAGGTTAGGTGGACGTGGGTTAGGTTAAGGGGACTTGGGTTAGGTTAAGCGTCAAACTTAGGTTAAGCATTCAAACACGTCAGGCGTCAGAGGTTAGGTTAGGTTAGGTTAGGTTAGGTTAGGTTAGGTTAGGTTAGGTTACACGTTAGGTTAAGGGGTCAGTGCTAGGTTAAGAAGCGTCAAACGTAGGTTACAAAAGCGTTCAAACGTGAGGCGTGAGCCGGACAGCTTACCTTACGTAGACGTTAGGGGCTCACAGGCTGAGCTCACCTCGCCACACCACACGTTAGGTTCGGTTCGGTTCGCTCGGCTCAGCGTAAAGCGCCGAGGTCAGGGTTACGTTCGTTCACCTTCGGGCGCCACACTTTCGGTTGAAAGGTCGCGACGGGACGACGTCGGCAGGCACGCCGCAAACGAACAAAAACGTACAGACGACGTCGGAAACCGCCGACAGACGGGGGAGCAGCACGACCACGACCACGACCAGACACCGAGCGCGAACGAGACACACGCGAACCACCCCCACCGGCCAAAGGGCACCACACAACAACCCAGAGCACCACGTGTCGACACCAGAGCAACCCGCCGCTCACGCGACATGGCTGGCACCGAAGGGCAACCGCCCGCAACTGCGCTTTCCGCGCCGGCCCGGATGCACGTCGTGCTACAACAACACCACTACCGTACACAGCCGCTGTTCACAACATCACTATCAATGGCGCGCCCGCGGCTCGCCGCCGTCGCAGTCGCAGCCCCAACGCCAGCACTTTTGCACCACCATTCACACGCACCGCAACACAGCTCGCCGACACAGCCGAACAAAACAAACACCACACAACAACAGCAACAACGCCGCCGCCTCTACTTGTGCCGGCGACCCACCCCGCCGATGGCGCACCTCTCGCCAGCCGGCAATCGACACACACGCACCCACCCACCGGGGCCCAGTGCAAAAAAAAAAAAAAAAAAACACACAAAAACAAAAAAACCAAACAACACAAACGACACGGGAAGCGCACACCGCCACTTCGCGCGCACGCCACCAACCAGTCGTCGTCTCAAAATAACAAACACAAACAAAATAAACTAACAACTAGGGCAACACAAAACAAAAACGCCTCGCACGAACCGCCCACAAAAAGGACAAGCACACGCACAGCCTCTGCTGACGACCACGACGCAGCGGCACGCTGCTCCTGTCCCGCGCCCCGCGCCCCACTCGATTCACAACTCACGCGACACCGTCAACGACGGGCTCGCTTCCCGCAACCTACCACCTTTCCGCCACGACGCACAGCCCCAGCCCCACCCGACGACGCCCGTGGCAACGACTGCACTTTCACCACCGCCTCCCCCTTCCCCCCCAAAACACACACACACACACACACACAGCCAGCCAAAAACGCACTCGCGACCCACACATGCACGTGCATCGGCACACGCCAACCAGTCAACGTCGACAACCACACGCAAGGCTCGAAACGAAACCGGCGTCCTTCCACGTTGCCATCAAGCTACGCGACACAAGACACAAGGAACCAACACAACAGCCGGCCCCACTAATTCCCACTCTCACGCCGCAAAAAGCACACCGAAACCGCCAAACGCACGCACATTCCCCTTCGCACTGACACCACCGACCGGCTCGCTACCACACACCTCTCGGCAGCCGTTTCACGCCAATTCGCCACACCGCCCACACAGTCGACAAGCGCCCGCCCTGTACGGCACACGCAACGACGCAGCGCAGCAAAGGGCGCCCGCAACACATACCTCTCCGCCGCCCGACGCGCCAACCGCCACACCACACCGCCAGCCACTCGCAAATTGTGCACTGCCACCAGCCACACGTCCAACACGCCGCGCCGCCTCCGGCCACCCGCCAGGGGGCGCTCACGTCCGCGACAACAGCGCGGCCCGCCGGGCCGGGCCGAACCGAACCGAGCCGCCGCTGCTCTGCACTCGGCACGGCCACACCCTGCTGCAGACCGGGCTCGTCCCTCTGTACGCGTCTGCCTGCGCATCAACACAACACGACCTTTTTTTTTTTTTTCCTCTCTACCGCCATCCCTTCTTCTCGCGTTTTACTCGTTGTTGCAGCAGCGGCGCACACCTACACATCCACAGCCCCAGCCGAGCCGGCCTCACCTCAGGGCCCGCCGCCAGCGTCTCCTCCTCGGGCACAGGTGCGGTGCTGTGGCCGCCCATCCAACCGCATTGCTGGCCGTCCAGCCACCAGGCGTTCCCACTGCCGCGAGCCACGCCGCGCACCGACCCTGCTGCAGAAAACGAAGCATAGCCAGAGACCGACCGATACACAAAGCAAGCCGTCGCCTCGCCTCTTGTCCTTCCTGCCTTCCTTCCGCCCCCGCCCTTCTCACACCACCGCCTCTCCACTTTCGCCCCCCCCCCCTCCTTTTTTTTCTTCTTTCTTTCTTTCTTTGGCCCTCTCTCCTTCCCGCCATGGCGGTTACGGCACCGCCTGCAGCGGCAGATTTTTTGCGCCCACACGCCTACTCCTACCACCATTAACCTTGCCCTGCCCTGCCCATCAACGTCGCAGTCGAACCGACGCTTGCCAACACACTGCCCACGTTCCTTTCTCTTTTCGGCCTACGCCCATTACGCGCCGCCGCCACAGCACCTTCCCTTCCCACAACACACCGACGTCATCACACGCACCCAAAACAGGGGCCACGACCGTGTTCCTCGCCCACTCCCATCCCGCACGGTACGCACATTCCCAACTACTACCGCGCACCCTCCCTTTCCACTCTGTGTGTCTCTGTGTCTGTGTCCTGTCCGCGCGTGACGCCTCTCAACATCCGCCGTCCCCCGTCCCGTTTTCGCCCCCATGCCGTCGTCGCGCCGCCTCCTCCCCGTCCACCGCCGCCCCTGTCCGCCCCGCACCACACCATACACCGCTGCTTGTCCCGGCCGTTGCCACCAAAGGCGCCGACCGCAAACGCGCCACGCCGCAGCCCCCGTGCGTCTCGCGCTCGCTTGCATCTCCGTGCCGACGCTGCCTCTCTTCCCACTCGCACTCGACCTCGACAACACAGTCTTTGGCTCCGCCACTGCGTGTTCCGGTGGTACGCACGCTGCAACACGTATGTATTCATTACCAGAGCGATGGCGAGGCATGACAGCATCTCTGTCTGACCAGAGAGTTCTTTATCGCTGCTAGTCGGCGCTTGGACCGCGCCAGACGACAGTAGTGGCACGCACCGGGTCGCCAGGAACAGTTGTTATATATATTGTAGCGCGAGTCGGGAGAGGTAGTAGTCGGTCGACAGTAGTAGCGGGTGGACGGTTGTACTGAGCGGGCGTCGGCGGCGTGCTCTGCTCGTCTCGCGACTCTGGTCACGGTTCGGGACGATGTATAGTATATTGTGTTATAATCAAGAGGTGGTGTGACGCTGCATTGCGCAAATCTGATAACGTATGTTCATTGTACTTATTTTGTTCAACAACACAAGCCCCACTATTACTTTTTTTCTAAAGTAACTTTTGTCTCTTAACGAAAAACATTCACTTTTTAAAGACTACTTCCTATGGCATTTCCCTCCAAGGAGTGCAATTAATTACCAGCCAGCACTCATTCATTGCACACAGCTGTGTAAGGGGTATCTACAATCGAGGAGCGGATATAAATGCAATTTTTTGTTTCTTTTTGTTTTTTGTTTTGTGTGTGTGTTGTAACCTCCCAGCAATATTTAAAATAATGGACAATGTTATTTACGGATGCTAATGGACATTGCGCTAATTGTAACCTCGCCCACAATGAGAGGTATTGAAAATGGCAACAACAATGTGCAATTCGCAATCTGACTCAAATATAAAGTCTTCACACAACATTTAAAAAAGTCCGTTCAGTGACAAGAAACTTCAATTAAACCGAAATATCGGTCTTTGGCCCTGTGCAAAACAATCGGAATTAAAGTCTTACCTCCGAATAAATGGATGTCACATTTCTGCTCTGGTTGTTGCGCAGCGCTTGGAGGAACTGCATTGCAAATAATAATATTCTCTTTTTTTGTGATTTTAGTGACATTTTTCTTCAAAGAAGTGGAACGAACTCTTTAGTTCAATAAAAGATTAAATGTTTGAAAAATGCTTTTGAAATAAAAATTATTATTGGGGAACTTGTTGGAGCATAATTACAATAAATACAATTTCTCATTATCTAATGATTATATTAATTAACAGTATACCTTATTCACCATCTTGACCAGTGTTGCCGACCGCCTACATCACACAACCGCACTCGGCTGCTACTACTGACCGACCGCTCTGCATGACGACTATTAGCGTACTGCACGCGACGACTACTGACAGAGTACAGCCCTCAACTACACAGACTGACTGACTGACTGAGAACCGCTCGCAACACTCGCGCAGTCCAGCGCAAACTCTCTGGTCACAGATGCTACAATGTCTCGCCATCGCTACTATGTTACATACGTGTTTCAGTGTCTTTTTCATTGGGGTAACGATCTTTGGCTCTTTTTATTCTGAATACAGGGCCAAAGGTCAACGGCTGCTGCCCTTATACAATTTATCAGGTTTCATTATGTCTGTTGCAATGTTACATACGGTTCACTCTTTCATTAATATTATCGTTGGGTTTGTTTTGTAGGGACGTTAACATTCTGGCACATTTTTATTATCATCGGACTCTCTGCTATTTGTGCAGGGAGGTTATACCTGGGTCCATTTCCATTTCCATTTACATTTTAATATTGATAGACTTTTTGTTTTCTTTTTTGTTTCTTGTTGTTTTTCCTTCTTTTTTTTTGTTGTTTTTTTTCTTTTGTTTTGTTTTTCCCGCTCTCACCACCACCGCCGCATCACGCCTTCCGTTTTCTTGGTTTCTTTTCTGTGCTTCAACATCACCGCGCCCCATTTCCACACCACAGCCATCAGCCTCCAAGACGGGCGGGCGCAGTGTGCCATTTCCGGCGCACAAGCACACCCGTACGGTACTCTCCTCGCCCCCACGCCACCAACAACACAGCGACCACGCGGCTTTCAGGCACGGCACGGCACGGCACGGCACCGGCGAAATGCGCCGCCCCCGCCCCCGCCCCTCCGCGCATCCGTCCGTCTCGCCACGTTCACTGACAGCCGCGTCTGCGGCTACACCACGACAACCACAACACAACACCGCTCCCCTCCCTGGCAACTCACATTGTTTTTCTCCTCCTCTTTTGCACAAACCACAACGCCGAGCACAGGCGCAAGCCACCCACACCGCGCCCCTCCCCGTCCCGTCTTTGGCCGCCGCTCCTCGTTTCCTCGTTTGCCCCCTCCCATCTCCCGAAATGCCATGCCAGCAGCGTTACGCATGCCCCTCCCCTGTCCACACAACACTACCGCCTAACGAACAGCCTTTTCCGGGCCACATGCAGGGCACGCCCACCTCCAAACACTGCCAATTCACGGACGCACGCACGCACACACACACACACACACACACACACACACTCACTTTCTCGACACCTTTCTGTACGGAGGGTGCGTCATCTCGACCGTGACAGAGTGACGGCAACTATCGACGATCCATTTCCCCCCACTGGTAAAACATGTCCACTAACACCTACATACATCATTCAAGTACACAGACAATAGCATACACACAATGGGAGGGCACACGAACATGGACGGCACGGCACTGTCATACACTCTTCCTCAGAACCATATCAACAAACGTTACGTACATCCGGGAAAGCGAAAGCGAAAGCGAAAGCAAAGGCAAAGCCCAATGCAGCCGTCAAAGGTAACGTTCACCACGGCAGACACTTGCAGCCGCGCCGCCGTTAAACGCATTTCAGTGCGGCTCCAATACGCCTCCGACACGGGAACGTTCCGTTGCTCTACGAATGCGTTTCTCCCCTTTTTCCCTTCCTCTCTCTTTTGCCCCCCCCTCCTTGCACTCTTGCCTCATTCCTCACGTTCTGCCCAGACATTCGACCGATCAGAGTCAACCTTTCGTTACCGTTCTCAGCGCGACGGTGTACAACAGTATGACGGGTGTGCCCAAGACTTCGGTTCAGTTGCGTGACGCCGGTCTATCGCGCCGATCGACAGTTACTCAGGGGGCGACGGATCGGACCACGTCACCGACACACAAAACACTTTCAAACAAACAAACAAATACATACCGGATGGACACAGACAAACACGTGTACAGACATTCGCCAAACAAACGACCGGCGCCGCCGCCGCCGCCGCCGTCTAGCGTGCATCTTGAATGACGACATCGGTGTGCGTGCGTCGTACGCAATCAGTCAGACACGGCTATCAAACATCAGAGTCGAATGGTACATCATCGTGCGTGTCGCCGTACACGTACAGTACAATACAACAACAATGCGTCTTAATGGCACGTTCATTTCAACGTCACTCACACACCTCCACGCTGCAGTTACGTCGCACCATTGTCAAACTCGGCGTACAGCAAAGGGAATAGTGGGCGGCAAAAACAAACCAAACAAAAACATTTCACATTTCACCCTCGCCATGTATGATGTGCAAAAAAACAAACCCGCAAACGGCCGTCGTTACGGTGACACAAAAGTCGCCGATCGCACTGTCCCCCCTCGCAGACGGGTAACACACAAACACACACACACCCCAACAACACCAATGGGTCAAAAACCACGCCAACGAGGCGTGCCACCATTCCACGCCACGGCGACCAACCTCGTGGCCGTACCCCGCGCAACACGCTTTGACGCGCCCCCCCACCCACAATCAAAATGCACACATACATCACAGCCGTCCACACAAACAACAACAACAACAACAATTCCGCCCTTCCCGCAAAAGGCAAGTTGGTGGCCCTGAAAAGGGCCGTTTCGCCGCTCTCGCAACGGAGGAGCCTTCTCCATCCTTCCTTCCATTCCAGAGCCACCTCCTTACTTGGAGCTCGTGTACTTGGTCACCGCCTTCGTGCCCTCGCTCACGGCGTGCTTGGCCAGCTCGCCAGGCAGCAACAGCCGCACAGCGGTCTGGATCTCGCGGGACGTGATGGTCGAGCGCTTGTTGTAGTGCGCCAGGCGAGAAGCCTCGGCCGCAATGCGCTCGAAAATGTCGTTCACGAAGCTGTTCATGATGCTCATCGCCTTCGACGAGATGCCCGTGTCAGGGTGCACCTGCTTCAGCACCTTGTAGATGTAGATGGCATAGCTCTCCTTCCTCTTGCGCTTCTTCTTCTTGTCGCCCTTCGAAATGTTCTTCTGCGCCTTGCCAGCCTTCTTGGCGGCCTTCCCGCTAGTCTTGGGCGGCATCTCCAACCAACGTACGGCAGCAGCAACACCAGTAGCAAGCGCTCCGCTCTAGTCAGCGTCTCCCCACACAGTGGCACCCGCCGACCTGATATGTTTGGGGTTTTCTCCCCCTTTGTTAATTGAAGTACCGGCATCCTAATGATGCCCTGACTTTCGAGATGGTACCTTTTGGTTAAGATTGGCTTTTTGTCTGTAACTGTTTGGGGGTGTTCCCCGGGTGTATGAACTGTGTTTGATTAATGATGGTTATGATATGAGTGGATGAAAGTCAGTGTAGCTCGTCATCTGAACTGACGGTGAATGGTAGTGATGGGAGTTCTGTGTGTAGGGAGAATATCTGGTCCCAGGGATCTAATGAGGGGGAAAGGTGAAGAATGAGATGTTTCATAGAATTTCGTTGACTTAATTTTTATGAGATGGTTAAATGCTGGTTGACCTAGCATACCTCTAATTTCCTCGTTACTGGAGAACCAGGGGGCATCTGTGATTATTCTAAACGTCTTATTTTGTATCACTTCTAGTGAGGCCAGGTGTGTGTTTGCCGCCATGCTCCACACCTCCGATCCATAAAGAATAACTGGCAAAATTATTGTTTTCCATATTCGGAGCTTCGCCTCTGTTGATAAGCCCCTGCCCTTAAGAAGGGGATACAGTTGGTAGAGCCGGGCGGAACCTTTGTTTTTGGCCTCTGTTATATGCTGTTTGAACGTGAGATTTTTGTCTATGTTCAGTCCCAGGTATTTTATAACTTTTCTCCATGGGAGTTGTTGTCCATTATGGTGGAGATTTCTGATGGGTCTTGTTATTTTGTGTGTGAAAATTATGGCTTGGCACTTGTCCGGATTTACTTTTACTTTCCACAAGTTACACCAGTGGTCGACTTTGTTGAGGTGCCGCTGGAGGCTACACGTTATACGATTTATGTTACGCCCGCTGTGGTATAGCGCTGTGTCATCAGCGTAGAGCGCTATGTTCCCACCCGGCTCTTTTGGGATATCATTTGTGAACACAAGATAGAGGAGGGGGCCAAGCACAGATCCCTGTGGGACACCTGCTTCTATATTAGCTATTGGACTTTTCGCTCCATCAACTGAAGCGAAAAACCTCCTGTCTGTCAGAAATGAGTGAATCATTTTTAACAGGTGATTGGGGCAATTTAGCTTCGACAGCTTGTAGAGTAGGCCGTCATGCCAGACACGGTCAAACGCCTTCTCTATGTCGAGGAATATGGCTGCTGTGCTGTCTCCATGTTGTTTCTCGGCACAGATGTGCTCCACCAGGCGGATGGCTTGCTGGGTGGTGCTATGGCCAGCACGAAATCCGAATTGTTCCGGGGTAAGGATAGTGTTATCGTTTAGGAATTTAAGTAGGGCGTTTAGGATGAGGATTTCGAGAAGTTTTGATAAGTGATTTAATAGCGAGATAGGACGATAGTTTTGTGGGAATAGATGGTCTTTATTGGGTTTGGGGATTGAGATGATCTTGGCAACCTTCCAGGCTGAAGGGAAATATTGTAGTTTGAGACAGTGGTTGAGGATATTTGATAGATGGGAAATGGCAGGTTGTGGAAGGTGTTTAAGAAGTGGGGGTTTTATAAGGTCAGGACCAGGGGCCTTTGCATTGCCGATCCGCCTGATGTAAGCAGTTATTTCGCGTTCATTTGTGTCTGCGAAGGTGGTGTTAATCCTCTCATTGAGTTTTCGTGCGAGGTGCCTCTCGATTCTCCTCTCTAGCCTCTCTGCTTCTCCCTCGTCGTTCTCTACTATGTTTTCTTGGAACTGGAGTTCGTAGGTGTCTGACATGGCGGCCGCCTTATCTGCAGGGGTGTAAACCAGCCCCTGTTGCCCATGCAGTGGTCTTGTGGCTGTCTGGGGTTGCCGCCTAGCCTTTATGATTCGCCAGAATTGTTCAGGGTTTGATTCGGCTGCCTGCAAGCTATGTTGGTACCTGCTGCACCGGAGCATATGCAGTCTGGTTTTGATTTCACGGGCCATTTGGTCCATTATCCTCCTATCTTGAGGGTAACGGTATGTTTGCCATCGCTTCCTGGTCCGGTTTTTGTCTGTTATCAATTGGGCTAGGTCTGGTGGTAAGTTGGTCCTGCCCCTATTTTGTGTGAGTTTGATAGTTGTTACTTGGGCACAGCTTTTGATGATGTTAGTAAAGTCTGCTGCGGCTTTGTCTATGTCTTCTATCGATGCATATTCCGGTGCTGGGTCTGGTATGTGATGTTCCACTAGTTCTTTATATCGTACCCAGTTTGTGTGGTACGTAGTGTGGATGCTTTCTGTTGGTATGATGTGGTCATTTTCGAATCTTAAGATGACTGGGTTATGGTCAGAGTTCAGCGTGTTTATGACTTCTGTGCTTGTGCCCAGGTCAATATTTTTTAGTAAGAATATGTCCAGCTTGTCTGGCAGATGGCGTGAGTTGTACGGGAAGTGGGTGGGTTCATCTGGGGCTACCACTTGGACTGCTGGGTGGGTATCCAGGTATCTCAGCAGCTGGTTCCCACTTGTATTTCCAGTGCGGCAACCCCATGCCCTGTGCTTGGCATTCAGGTCCCCCCCTACTATGGTCCTGTTGTTCACATTTAGCAAGCTGTCGAGGTCACTGTGATGGAAGCGTTCGTTTGGAGGGTGGTAGGTTGCCACCAGGACAGTTGGGTGTTGGTTTAACATGATTTCTATTGCTGTTGCCTCTGTGTTGATTAGAGGTGGGATGGTGACTTGTCGGTGGCATATCCGGTGTTTTATGAGGACTCCAGTTCCGCCACCAGGTCTGTTAGGACGGTCAGTCCGGATTAGAATGTAATTTTTGACTCGAAATTGTTCATCAGGGGTTAGATGGGTTTCATTTACTAGTGCTACGTCGATGCCGTAATCTTCTAGAAACATTTCCAGTTCGTGTCGGTCGTGGAATACTCCGTCTGCATTCCAGATGGCGATGGTGATGTGTCGTTTTCTATTCGCCATCGGAAAACAGTGGAAGAATGGTGGTGAAAAACATTGATACCTTCGTGAAGGTGTCTGGAGCTGCTAGGATTTGGCTTATTGCTTTTTTCACTTTCGTGAAGAAGTCGGTGGTTAATAATTTCTGGATAAGGTTTATAACCTTCTTGACGAAGTCCCAGGGCTGGTTTTGGTTTGGACTATGCTCCTGGGTATTTCGGTTTTGTTGGATATGTGGTGATTGGTGCTGTGTTGGAGATGCTGTGATCTCGACAGTTCTGATATCTGATTCTGTGTGGGGTGTTGTGGAAGAGATGGGGGCTTGCAGGAGCTGCTGGGATGCTGTTTGTGGTGGTGGAGTTGTTGTGGTGGTTGGTGCCAGTAGTGGCAGGGGAGGTACTTCTGTGGATGTTGCTGCTGGTGATAGCATGGGTGTGGGGAGAGTTGGTGAGTCTGGATTGTTGGCAGGGTTTGTGGGCAGAGGGGGGGTTTTTGTCCTTTTGGGGGAGGGCCGTGAGACCTGGGTGGCAACTGGTTGGTTTGGTGGGGTGGCTGGGCGTCTTTGCGCTGCTGGTAGACGTTGGGGTCGTGGTTGGGCTTCTGGTTTTGTCGCCTTTGCCGGTTGGGGGTTTGTTTTTACCACCTGGGCTAAGGTGCGGTTATCGTTTCTGTGTTCTTTAGGTGGTCCTGTTGTGCAGTCTTGCGGAGGAGGTGGTGAAGTGGTTTGGTTATTAGGGTTTCTTCCCGCGTTTGCGGGTGTTGGTGGCGTGGGGAAGTGCGCTTCCTCCAAGATTGATGGTGGGGGGGGTGGGGGTGGGGCATTTCTGGCTGTGGTCGTGTGTCTCGCTTCCCAGGCCTCGACAAGCTTGATACGTACTGGGCATCCCCCATAGGATGCAGGGTGAGCCCCTCCACAGTTTGCGCAAGTGGCTGGCGTGTCTCTCGATTTTGTGCAGGTGCTCGACAGGTGTGGTCCAGCACACTTCACACACCTTGGGGCCATGTTGCATTGCTGAGCTCCGTGCCTGAAGCGTTGGCAAATGTAGCATTGGGTTGGTCCTGCTGGTTTTTTATAAAGCTCTACTGCGATCGTCATGTGCAGCAGTCTTTGCAGCTTGAAAATCTTTCTGGATTCTGCTGTATTTAGTAAGTTTACTTGGAAGTTCCTGGTCTTCCTGCGTGGGGCAGAGATGACTCTACCTTCTGCATCTATTTCTGTTTGTGGCTGCGCCACCTGGTACACGCCCTGCACCTGAAAGCCGCTTTCTAATAGTGCCTCCTTCACTTCGTCTGGGGTCCAATGTGGGGTTAATCTCTTTATGACCACTTTTAGTGTGTGTTTGGGGTCATCATTATAAGTATAGAATTCTATTTGTCTTTTACGGAATTCCTGCTTTAGGAAATAGAAGTCTTCTGAGTTTGTCGCCTGGTAGACAATACTGTCTCCCTTGTATGTTGTGCTGAGGGCCCCTTTTAGCTTGCCTTGTATCTGGCCGATAAAAGTTGTGTACCCCTTTGTCTCGAAGACTGTAATGGGGGGTATTTTTCTTCCCCTGACTTGTGATGCCTTTGGTATTTGGGTGACTTGTGTGTCTTTCTTTTGCGGTGCAGGCTGGGCAGTGTCCAACTCTCCTTGTTGTGATGTAGTTGGCTCCTGATTCGCTGCATCGCGCCTGCTCGTTTCTTGTGGGATGGTTTTGTGGTTGCCTTTTTGGGCTGGCTCCGCGATGTTTTTGGTTGTAGGCAGTTGTTGCTCTTGCCTCATAAGTGTCACTCTCTTTCCGTTTCGGAGATGGAGGGGAGAATTTGGTTCAATTCCAGGTGTCGAGGAATTGGAGGTGCTGTCAGAGCCAGAAGAGTCGGTGTCTACTATGAGCTTATCTGAGTCAGAGCTGCTGCTCAGTGAAGGTGTATGAATTGGTGAGATTAGTGGGGGATGTGGGGCAGAAGATGATATTGACAGGTTTGTAGGTGGGTCCATTTTGGCCTCCTGATGTTCAAAGTCGTGCGGGCGCTCCATGGAGGGGTAGCCACGATATGAAATGGTTTACTAGTACTTCCCTATATTTCGACAATTTCCGTGCCAATGTATTTTCCCTACACCTGGCAGGCGCGGGATGCCACCACGGGCCTCACAGTCAGGCTGTTTGACTGTGTGGCTCGGCGGGTCCCTGGACTGCAACTTCCCTAACGCCTATGGCACCGAAATTCTCGAAAGATGGTGATTTACAGCCACCTTCTCTAGGCGGGATGTTCTTCTTTTCTTCTCTTCTTCCTATGCCATTCGTCCGAACGAGCGCCCCAGTAGTCTAGAGCTCCGTCCCGTGTCGTACGTGTGCAACACGACTTTTGCTTTTCTCGACACGACAATTTGCTTTTTCAGATAGCACACGCCCGACCACGTCCGGAAACCCAGAAAAACAGCGCGGCTCGATAGCCCTTTTGATCCGGCGAAACACGCCGCTATGGCGCGAGCACGCAAGGCGACGACCAAGCACACGAGAAGCAAGCAACGAGGCGCGCTCTGGACAAAGGCGGCGAGAGCGCGCGGTGGGAATTTCCAGGGCTGGGAGCACAATAGCGGCGCGGAGCACAGGTAGACGCACGTCCGTCCGCTTCGCAGTCCCAACTCGGAATTTGGCTGGCCTGGCACGAAGGCACCCGCCGCCAGCCGCCGCCGCACCTTTACCAGCTCGCCCTGTTGCGGCCGCCGACCAATGGGGCGCGCGCGCAACCGGCCGCCGCACCCGAGCCCATAAAGCACCCCCACCCCGGCTGCGCCGGCACGCACTCCGCTGCTCGACTCGCTGCCGCTCGCACCGGTCGTTTTCGTTTCCGTTTCGTGTGCACCGTCGCTAGCCCATCGCCATGTCCGGACGCGGAAAGGGAGGCAAAGTCAAGGGCAAGTCAAAGTCCCGCTCAAGCAGGGCTGGGCTCCAGTTCCCGGTCGGCAGAATCCACCGCCTCCTGCGCAAGGGAAACTACGCAGAGCGCGTCGGCGCCGGGGCGCCCGTCTACCTCGCCGCCGTCATGGAGTACCTCGCGGCTGAGGTGCTCGAGCTGGCCGGAAACGCGGCCCGCGACAACAAGAAGACGCGCATCATCCCGCGCCACCTGCAGCTTGCCATCCGCAACGACGAGGAGCTCAACAAGCTCCTGTCGGGCGTCACCATCGCACAGGGTGGTGTCCTGCCCAACATCCAGGCCGTCCTGCTGCCAAAGAAGACCGAGAAGAAGGCCTAAAGGAGGCCAGGCAATCGCAGCGCCGCGTGCTCCCCTGCACGCAACGCGCTTTGCCGGCTCGGCCCACAACAATCGGCCCTTTTCAGGGCCACCACACAAACCTACGTCCAAAGCAAAATTTCAGTCGTCCTCGCCGCACCTTGTTTTGTTTTAACTTTGCACTGTCACAGCACAGCCGCCGCCGGCGCACGTCCGCCATCTTGTCGTCCACACAGCCCGTGTGGCCCAACACACACACACACGCACACATTTTGCACCGTCGCAGTCGCCTTCCAAACCGACAACGGCAGCAATAATGACCATTGTTAAAGGGAGGCGTGTCGACACACCGCCCTCCACTCCCGCGCGCAACGGCCGTCGACACGAACGAAACAGCTGATCCGGCCGCCTATGCCCACACGCCTTGCCTCGGAAACCCCAACGCCGCCGCAAACAAACACACAGAGACAAACCACGCAAGCAAATAATCACCGCCTCTCGCACAACAACACACAGCCCGCCCGCCATCTCCGTCGCGATCGATACAAAGACACACAATAACAAACACACAAACGAAGCAGCTCCACACACAGCCAGCCACATGACACGTTTCCTTTCCTTCTCCCCTCCCAGTCACATCACGTCGCTCAAACGGAAAGAAAGAAACAAACAAACAAACAACACAGCGCGCACACACGCAGCAACAACACAGACTCTTTCGCACTTTTCAACTTCCGAACAGTGTGGTGGCCCTGAAAAGGGCCGTTTTCTAGTCTCTCCCACCCACAAGCACGGCCGCGGGAAGGCCAGCGCCCGCTGCGACGCAGCCTAACCGCCGAAACCGTACAGGGTGCGCCCCTGCCTCTTCAGGGCGTACACCACGTCCATGGCCGTCACAGTCTTGCGCTTGGCGTGCTCAGTGTACGTCACCGCGTCGCGGATCACGTTCTCCAGGAACACCTTCAGCACCCCGCGGGTCTCCTCGTAGATCAGACCAGAGATGCGCTTCACGCCGCCCCTGCGAGCCAGGCGGCGGATGGCGGGCTTCGTGATGCCCTGGATGTTGTCGCGCAACACCTTGCGGTGCCGCTTGGCGCCACCCTTGCCGAGCCCCTTTCCTCCCTTGCCGCGGCCTGTCATCCTTCCTTCCTCGGGCAAAGCAAAACGTGCACAAACAGCAGCTGCAGCGGCTGGCGAGTCGGCTACGGTCTGCGCCCAGCGCTAATACTTGGATGGGGCCCCTCCACGCCCGCACCAACGTGGTGACCAACACAAAAGTTCTACTGTCACCTCCGTATGCATGTTAGTTTTGAATCAAGGCGTCACAGGATGCAGGCTGTGATGTTATCCATGCGTCTGGGTAAGGCTACTCATTAACATGGTCCATCAGGAGATAGTAGTGGTCGAAAGCGATCGAAGGGTAGCGGTTGTAAGAGCAGAGGAAAAAAAGTGCCAAGGCCAGCGCCAAGGGAAAAAAAACCTCTGCGACAGTAGGACGGGAAGTAAGAGCAGTAGCGGTTTGCTAGCTGCGACAGAGCATGCAAGGTGAGGGGGGTTAGCGTGAGGTATCGTGCAACGTTACCTATGTACTGCGTGGTCGTTCGCTGGGTCAGTCCGGTGCCGCGGCTGGGCTCCCTCGTTGTCTCCTGGGCCGGCCGCAGTGGCTTACTCCCTGTAACACAAAAGTTCGGCGCGGCAGCGCGGCGACGCCTGCGCGATGAAGACTGCCCTGGCGGTTTTCTTCTTTGCACCTTTCACCTGCGGTGCTGCTGGGGCAACCGCTGGGACAGGCGCGCGAACGTCCTTCTGCGAGGTCGCAGGAGTGTTCGCAGGTACGACTGCACTGAGGCCTTGGGCGAAGACTGCACGCAGTTGCCTCAAGGCCTCTTCCTTCTCTGCAGCCACGGCGGCTGCGAAGGCAGCCCTCTCCACCGCCATTACGGCTTTGAGCGCTGCTGTGGCCTCCTTCACGGCGATGCCGAGCTCGAGGTCACATCTCTTCACGGGAGGGCGAGCTGCGTCCTGGCGGCCCGTTTCCGAGCGGCCGTCCCCGCCCCTGGCAGGTGGATCTGCTGCTGCGCCATCCCTCAGCTGCACCGGGCTGTTCTCCGCCCTACGCCGTTTCCGACGTCGTCTTCTCTTCTGCTGCTGCGTCGGTGCGGCCGCGGCCGCTTCGCCGCCCCCGGCACGGCTGCGGCTAGAGAAAGCCGCGCAACCGCGCCAGCTGGCGACGTGCGGGCCGCCACACCGGACACAAGTCGGCAGAGCGTTGCTGCCGCGGTCGCAGGCGCGGCTGTCGTGCTCACCTGAGCACTTGACGCACCGCGCCGCGTTGCGGCAATACTTCGCAACATGGCCCTCGCCCTGGCACCTGAAGCACTGGGGCTGAGGATCCATGGCGGTCGGGAGAGCTTCCGTCGTAACCGGGAAGCCCAGCAACTTCCGCAAGTCGAAGATGTCGCTCCCGCCGTCGACCGTTTGCACGGTCACGGCATAGAGCGGCGCCCTCTTCCTGTTGGTCCGGTTGTGCAACCTTGCGGCTGCATTACCAAACCCGGCTCGCAGCAGCCCTTCCCGGACCGTTGCCTCGTCACAGCACCAAGGCAACCCCCTGAGGAGTGCCTTAGTCGTCTTCATCCTTCCTACGGAAGGTGCCTTCTCACGCGCCGGCGGCGCGTCGACGATGTGGTCGGCCACTGCGACCTTGATCGCCCTGTGGTCGGCCACGTTTGCGGCTCGAACGCAGATCAGCGAGTCTGTATCAACAGACTCGTAGACCACCTCGTTCCGAGCGCATTTCGTCATGGTGTCGAACAGCGCTGTCCACCCGCCTTTGCACTTGACGTACAAAGGGGGGACAGGCCGCGACTCGTCTTCACAGGAGTTCCTTGCACGGTCGGCAGACTCAGAGAGTCGCACAACCGAAGGACCCTTCGTAGCGGCAGGTTTCCTCTGCGCACCCTTCTTTCCCATGCTGCGAGCGCGCCCGCCGCCCCCCTATATAGACTCTGGCCCGCCCTCCCCCCACCACGCGCAACCGAGGGCATATAAGCGCAGCACGGAGGCGCGCGGGCCCGTTGTCAAGGCAGCACCGGACGCCGCGCCGCACCTAACCTCCACGCACGCCGCTCCGCTACCGCTACCGCTACCGCCATGGCCCGCACAAAGCAAACGGCCCGCAAGTCCACCGGCGGAAAGGCGCCGCGCAAACAGCTCGCCACCAAGGCGGCGAGGAAGAGCGCGCCCGCCACCGGAGGCGTCAAGAAGCCCCACCGCTACAGGCCGGGCACCGTCGCCCTGCGAGAAATCAGGCGCTACCAGAAGAGCACAGAGCTGCTCATCCGCAAGCTGCCATTCCAGCGCCTAGTGCGCGAGATCGCCCAGGACTTCAAGACCGACCTGCGCTTCCAGAGCTCCGCAGTCATGGCCCTGCAGGAGGCCAGCGAGGCCTACCTCGTCGGCCTCTTCGAAGACACCAACCTGTGCGCAATCCACGCCAAGCGCGACGCCAAGCGCGTCACCATCATGCCCAAGGACATCCAGCTCGCGCGCCGCATCCGCGGCGAGCGCGCCTAAACCGCGCCGCGGCACCGCACCGCACAAACAAAAACGGCCCTTTTCAGGGCCACTAACATCTCTCCGTCGCGAGCAAACTTTGTCGGTCGCCTGCCTCTCGCCCCGCAACCCAAAAACAAAAACCACCACTTCCCGTCCGTCCGCCACACCCGCTCACTCTGCCTGCCTGCTAGCAGCGCGCAACAATCACACATCATCCCTCCCCGGCGCTCAAAGCGCACAATACCCAACGGCCGACGTCACACCGCACGGGTGGCTGGCCGGCCGCCGCTTTCGTTTCGAAAACAAAAAAAACCCGCACTCCACTCCGACGGCCAACGGCCAGGCAGGCGCGCTCGCTCGCTCTACACGCCACCGAAATCCCCGCCGACTCCTTCCGCATCTCAACGTGCCCCCCCGTTGCAAAACATAACACACACACACACAAAGGAACAAAACAAAGACCAGACACGACTCGACAAGACAGACATCCGAGAAGAACGAACGCAGGCAAGCCAACCAACGTATTCAAACAAAACAACGTGACAGAAAACCAACCGTCGGCCGCCGCCACAAAACAAACACGGCGACAATCAACCACGACAACAACAACAACAACAACACCGCTTACCGCTACCGCCGCCCACACCCGCCACCGACCCCCGCAATCCAACCACCACGGCACGCAAACAGCATCCCCACGGGCATACAGAAACGCCAGACAGACACCCACACCAAACGCAACACGACAATCAAAACCTTCCCCGACGTGCTTTGATGGCCCTGAGAAGGGCCGTTTTGGGCCGCGCGTCTCTTGCGCGCCACTAGACGACGACGGGGGGTGGGGACGACGGAGTCAAGCGCCAAACCCTTCCTTTCCCATCTCTTTCTCCTCTACTCTACTTCTTCTTCTTGGGCGAAGCCTTCGCCTTAGACGGCGTCGTCGCCTTCTTCGGGCGCGGCGCCTTCGGCTTCTTCGTCGGAACCTTGGCGGCCTTCTTCGCCTTCGACGGCGACTTGGCCTTGGCCGGCTTGGCCGCAGCCGCCTTCTTCGCACCCGCGGGAGCGGCCGACGCCGCAGACGCCTTCTTGGCGGCGCCCGCCTTCCGACCGGTCGCCGCCTTCACGCCACCAGCCTTCTTTGCGCCGGCCGCACGGGCGCCCTTCTTCTCCTTGCTGGCCGGAGCGGCGCGCTTCTTCTTGGCACCGCCAGCACGAGCCTTGCCGCCCTCGGCCGCCCCCCCGCCGCCGGCGCCGGCAAGCTTGAACGAGCCGGACGCGCCCTTCCCCTTCGTCTGCACCAGCTCGCCCGCCACGACGGCCGACTTGAGGTACTTCTTGATAAACGGCGCCAGCTTCTCCGCGTCCAGCTTGTAGTGCGCGGCTATGTACTTCTTGATCGCCTGCAGCGACGACCCGCCGCGCTCCTTCAGACTCTTGATGGCGGCCGTCACCATCTCAGAGGTGCGCGGGTGCGCAGGCTTGGCGCGCGGCTTCTTCGCAGACGACGCAGACTTGGCCTTCTTCGTAGTGCCGGTGGCGGCGGGTGCCGCAGCAGTCTCGTTCGTAGCCGCCTGATCTGCCATTTCGACGACGCGCGTACACACACAGCGAGAGCGAGCGGGACGGCAGGCACGCAAGCACAAGAGCAGAGAATCACAAGGCCCAGCCAGTGTCGCGGGCGGGCGCGGACGGCCGAGAGAGCGGCCGCCACTCTGCGCGCCGCCGCGCCGCGCCTCCCGCGCTTGCTACCGCCCAACGTCCGACAGCCTGTGCGGAGCAGCCCCAAACCTGCGCCACAACCGCCCGCGCCTTTCAAACCACCGAGGATGGGGCTACACACAGCCACACCACAGTCGCCAACCAGTCGCCACGGCAGCGCCGCAAACCACGGCCAAACTGCAGCTACCGCGCGCTACAGCCTGGGTCGGCCCGCCGAGAATCGCCGCCCCCGCCCAAATGCCGCCCCCACAGCCCCAGCCGACGACCCGCCACAATGGCCAAACCTTCGGCAAAACTCCCACACCGTCGCCGCGGCAGCCCGGCCAGCGCGGCCGGCGCCACAGCCACACAAGCCGAGGCGTGCGGCGATGACGGCCGTGCAAACGCGCCTCCGCCGCCCCATCGCCTTCCGTCGCCCTCCCGCCGTTTCCCGATCGGCCCGCAGCCGTCGGGCCACATCGCGCGCCGTCCTCCTCCTCTCGCCCGCCAACATTCACAGCCGTTTCTCAACAATTGCCCGCCGCAAACGGACGCCGCCTGCGCAACAGGCGCCGCCGCCCCTCGCCGCTTCCGACCCAACCCCTCGACCGAGGCAAACCGCAATCCGAATCTACAGACCAACCCAATCTGCCGTCAAGCACACACGACAGCCGACCTTACACGTTACGCGTTACACATTACGTTTACACGTCTACGTTAGGTTAGGTTAGGTGGACGTGGGTTAGGTTAAGGGGACTTGGGTTAGGTTAAGCGTCAAACTTAGGTTAAGCATTCAAACACGTCAGGCGTCAGAGGTTAGGTTAGGTTAGGTTAGGTTAGGTTAGGTTACACGTTAGGTTAAGGGGTCAGTGCTAGGTTAAGAAGCGTCAAACGTAGGTTACAAAAGCGTTCAAACGTGAGGCGTGAGCCGGACAGCTTACCTTACGTAGACGTTAGGGGCTCACAGGCTGAGCTCACCTCGCCACACCACACGTTAGGTTCGGTTCGGTTCGCTCGGCTCAGCGTAAAGCGCCGAGGTCAGGGTTACGTTCGTTCACCTTCGGGCGCCACACTTTCGGTTGAAAGGTCGCGACGGGACGACGTCGGCAGGCACGCCGCAAACGAACAAAAACGTACAGACGACGTCGGAAACCGCCGACAGACGGGGGAGCAGCACGACCACGACCACGACCAGACACCGAGCGCGAACGAGACACACGCGAACCACCCCCACCGGCCAAAGGGCACCACACAACAACCCAGAGCACCACGTGTCGACACCAGAGCAACCCGCCGCTCACGCGACATGGCTGGCACCGAAGGGCAACCGCCCGCAACTGCGCTTTCCGCGCCGGCCCGGATGCACGTCGTGCTACAACAACACCACTACCGTACACAGCCGCTGTTCACAACATCACTATCAATGGCGCGCCCGCGGCTCGCCGCCGTCGCAGTCGCAGCCCCAACGCCAGCACTTTTGCACCACCATTCACACGCACCGCAACACAGCTCGCCGACACAGCCGAACAAAACAAACACCACACAACAACAGCAACAACGCCGCCGCCTCTACTTGTGCCGGCGACCCACCCCGCCGATGGCGCACCTCTCGCCAGCCGGCAATCGACACACACGCACCCACCCACCGGGGCCCAGTGCAAAAAAAAAAAAAAAAAAAACACACAAAAACAAAAAAACCAAACAACACAAACGACACGGGAAGCGCACACCGCCACTTCGCGCGCACGCCACCAACCAGTCGTCGTCTCAAAATAACAAACACAAACAAAATAAACTAACAACTAGGGCAACACAAAACAAAAACGCCTCGCACGAACCGCCCACAAAAAGGACAAGCACACGCACAGCCTCTGCTGACGACCACGACGCAGCGGCACGCTGCTCCTGTCCCGCGCCCCGCGCCCCACTCGATTCACAACTCACGCGACACCGTCAACGACGGGCTCGCTTCCCGCAACCTACCACCTTTCCGCCACGACGCACAGCCCCAGCCCCACCCGACGACGCCCGTGGCAACGACTGCACTTTCACCACCGCCTCCCCCTTCCCCCCCAAAACACACACACACACACACACACAGCCAGCCAAAAACGCACTCGCGACCCACACATGCACGTGCATCGGCACACGCCAACCAGTCAACGTCGACAACCACACGCAAGGCTCGAAACGAAACCGGCGTCCTTCCACGTTGCCATCAAGCTACGCGACACAAGACACAAGGAACCAACACAACAGCCGGCCCCACTAATTCCCACTCTCACGCCGCAAAAAGCACACCGAAACCGCCAAACGCACGCACATTCCCCTTCGCACTGACACCACCGACCGGCTCGCTACCACACACCTCTCGGCAGCCGTTTCACGCCAATTCGCCACACCGCCCACACAGTCGACAAGCGCCCGCCCTGTACGGCACACGCAACGACGCAGCGCAGCAAAGGGCGCCCGCAACACATACCTCTCCGCCGCCCGACGCGCCAACCGCCACACCACACCGCCAGCCACTCGCAAATTGTGCACTGCCACCAGCCACACGTCCAACACGCCGCGCCGCCTCCGGCCACCCGCCAGGGGGCGCTCACGTCCGCGACAACAGCGCGGCCCGCCGGGCCGGGCCGAACCGAACCGAGCCGCCGCTGCTCTGCACTCGGCACGGCCACACCCTGCTGCAGACCGGGCTCGTCCCTCTGTACGCGTCTGCCTGCGCATCAACACAACACGACCTTTTTTTTTTTTTTCCTCTCTACCGCCATCCCTTCTTCTCGCGTTTTACTCGTTGTTGCAGCAGCGGCGCACACCTACACATCCACAGCCCCAGCCGAGCCGGCCTCACCTCAGGGCCCGCCGCCAGCGTCTCCTCCTCGGGCACAGGTGCGGTGCTGTGGCCGCCCATCCAACCGCATTGCTGGCCGTCCAGCCACCAGGCGTTCCCACTGCCGCGAGCCACGCCGCGCACCGACCCTGCTGCAGAAAACGAAGCATAGCCAGAGACCGACCGATACACAAAGCAAGCCGTCGCCTCGCCTCTTGTCCTTCCTGCCTTCCTTCCGCCCCCGCCCTTCTCACACCACCGCCTCTCCACTTTCGCCCCCCCCCCCCCTCCTTTTTTTTCTTCTTTCTTTCTTTCTTTGGCCCTCTCTCCTTCCCGCCATGGCGGTTACGGCACCGCCTGCAGCGGCAGATTTTTTGCGCCCACACGCCTACTCCTACCACCATTAACCTTGCCCTGCCCTGCCCATCAACGTCGCAGTCGAACCGACGCTTGCCAACACACTGCCCACGTTCCTTTCTCTTTTCGGCCTACGCCCATTACGCGCCGCCGCCACAGCACCTTCCCTTCCCACAACACACCGACGTCATCACACGCACCCAAAACAGGGGCCACGACCGTGTTCCTCGCCCACTCCCATCCCGCACGGTACGCACATTCCCAACTACTACCGCGCACCCTCCCTTTCCACTCTGTGTGTCTCTGTGTCTGTGTCCTGTCCGCGCGTGACGCCTCTCAACATCCGCCGTCCCCCGTCCCGTTTTCGCCCCCATGCCGTCGTCGCGCCGCCTCCTCCCCGTCCACCGCCGCCCCTGTCCGCCCCGCACCACACCATACACCGCTGCTTGTCCCGGCCGTTGCCACCAAAGGCGCCGACCGCAAACGCGCCACGCCGCAGCCCCCGTGCGTCTCGCGCTCGCTTGCATCTCCGTGCCGACGCTGCCTCTCTTCCCACTCGCACTCGACCTCGACAACACAGTCTTTGGCTCCGCCACTGCGTGTTCCGGTGGTACGCACGCTGCAACACGTATGTATTCATTACCAGAGCGATGGCGAGGCATGACAGCATCTCTGTCTGACCAGAGAGTTCTTTATCGCTGCTAGTCGGCGCTTGGACCGCGCCAGACGACAGTAGTGGCACGCACCGGGTCGCCAGGAACAGTTGTTATATATATTGTAGCGCGAGTCGGGAGAGGTAGTAGTCGGTCGACAGTAGTAGCGGGTGGACGGTTGTACTGAGCGGGCGTCGGCGGCGTGCTCTGCTCGTCTCGCGACTCTGGTCACGGTTCGGGACGATGTATAGTATATTGTGTTATAATCAAGAGGTGGTGTGACGCTGCATTGCGCAAATCTGATAACGTATGTTCATTGTACTTATTTTGTTCAACAACACAAGCCCCACTATTACTTTTTTTCTAAAGTAACTTTTGTCTCTTAACGAAAAACATTCACTTTTTAAAGACTACTTCCTATGGCATTTCCGTGCAATTAATTACCAGCCAGCACTCATTCATTGCACACAGCTGTGTAAGGGGTATCTACAATCGAGGAGCGGATATAAATGCAATTTTTTGTTTCTTTTTGTTTTTTGTTTTGTGTGTGTGTTGTAACCTCCCAGCAATATTTAAAATAATGGACAATGTTATTTACGGATGCTAATGGACATTGCGCTAATTGTAACCTCGCCCACAATGAGAGGTATTGAAAATGGCAACAACAATGTGCAATTCGCAATCTGACTCAAATATAAAGTCTTCACACAACATTTAAAAAAGTCCGTTCAGTGACAAGAAACTTCAATTAAACCGAAATATCGGTCTTTGGCCCTGTGCAAAACAATCGGAATTAAAGTCTTACCTCCGAATAAATGGATGTCACATTTCTGCTCTGGTTGTTGCGCAGCGCTTGGAGGAACTGCATTGCAAATAATAATATTCTCTTTTTTTGTGATTTTAGTGACATTTTTCTTCAAAGAAGTGGAACGAACTCTTTAGTTCAATAAAAGATTAAATGTTTGAAAAATGCTTTTGAAATAAAAATTATTATTGGGGAACTTGTTGGAGCATAATTACAATAAATACAATTTCTCATTATCTAATGATTATATTAATTAACAGTATACCTTATTCACCATCTTGACCAGTGTTGCCGACCGCCTACATCACACAACCGCACTCGGCTGCTACTACTGACCGACCGCTCTGCATGACGACTATTAGCGTACTGCACGCGACGACTACTGACAGAGTACAGCCCTCAACTACACAGACTGACTGACTGACTGAGAACCGCTCGCAACACTCGCGCAGTCCAGCGCAAACTCTCTGGTCACAGATGCTACAATGTCTCGCCATCGCTACTATGTTACATACGTGTTTCAGTGTCTTTTTCATTGGGGTAACGATCTTTGGCTCTTTTTATTCTGAATACAGGGCCAAAGGTCAACGGCTGCTGCCCTTATACAATTTATCAGGTTTCATTATGTCTGTTGCAATGTTACATACGGTTCACTCTTTCATTAATATTATCGTTGGGTTTGTTTTGTAGGGACGTTAACATTCTGGCACATTTTTATTATCATCGGACTCTCTGCTATTTGTGCAGGGAGGTTATACCTGGGTCCATTTCCATTTCCATTTACATTTTAATATTGATAGACTTTTTGTTTTCTTTTTTGTTTCTTGTTGTTTTTCCTTCTTTTTTTTTGTTGTTTTTTTTCTTTTGTTTTGTTTTTCCCGCTCTCACCACCACCGCCGCATCACGCCTTCCGTTTTCTTGGTTTCTTTTCTGTGCTTCAACATCACCGCGCCCCATTTCCACACCACAGCCATCAGCCTCCAAGACGGGCGGGCGCAGTGTGCCATTTCCGGCGCACAAGCACACCCGTACGGTACTCTCCTCGCCCCCACGCCACCAACAACACAGCGACCACGCGGCTTTCAGGCACGGCACGGCACGGCACGGCACCGGCGAAATGCGCCGCCCCCGCCCCCGCCCCTCCGCGCATCCGTCCGTCTCGCCACGTTCACTGACAGCCGCGTCTGCGGCTACACCACGACAACCACAACACAACACCGCTCCCCTCCCTGGCAACTCACATTGTTTTTCTCCTCCTCTTTTGCACAAACCACAACGCCGAGCACAGGCGCAAGCCACCCACACCGCGCCCCTCCCCGTCCCGTCTTTGGCCGCCGCTCCTCGTTTCCTCGTTTGCCCCCTCCCATCTCCCGAAATGCCATGCCAGCAGCGTTACGCATGCCCCTCCCCTGTCCACACAACACTACCGCCTAACGAACAGCCTTTTCCGGGCCACATGCAGGGCACGCCCACCTCCAAACACTGCCAATTCACGGACGCACGCACGCACACACACACACACACACACACACACACACTCACTTTCTCGACACCTTTCTGTACGGAGGGTGCGTCATCTCGACCGTGACAGAGTGACGGCAACTATCGACGATCCATTTCCCCCCACTGGTAAAACATGTCCACTAACACCTACATACATCATTCAAGTACACAGACAATAGCATACACACAATGGGAGGGCACACGAACATGGACGGCACGGCACTGTCATACACTCTTCCTCAGAACCATATCAACAAACGTTACGTACATCCGGGAAAGCGAAAGCGAAAGCGAAAGCAAAGGCAAAGCCCAATGCAGCCGTCAAAGGTAACGTTCACCACGGCAGACACTTGCAGCCGCGCCGCCGTTAAACGCATTTCAGTGCGGCTCCAATACGCCTCCGACACGGGAACGTTCCGTTGCTCTACGAATGCGTTTCTCCCCTTTTTCCCTTCCTCTCTCTTTTGCCCCCCCCTCCTTGCACTCTTGCCTCATTCCTCACGTTCTGCCCAGACATTCGACCGATCAGAGTCAACCTTTCGTTACCGTTCTCAGCGCGACGGTGTACAACAGTATGACGGGTGTGCCCAAGACTTCGGTTCAGTTGCGTGACGCCGGTCTATCGCGCCGATCGACAGTTACTCAGGGGGCGACGGATCGGACCACGTCACCGACACACAAAACACTTTCAAACAAACAAACAAATACATACCGGATGGACACAGACAAACACGTGTACAGACATTCGCCAAACAAACGACCGGCGCCGCCGCCGCCGCCGCCGTCTAGCGTGCATCTTGAATGACGACATCGGTGTGCGTGCGTCGTACGCAATCAGTCAGACACGGCTATCAAACATCAGAGTCGAATGGTACATCATCGTGCGTGTCGCCGTACACGTACAGTACAATACAACAACAATGCGTCTTAATGGCACGTTCATTTCAACGTCACTCACACACCTCCACGCTGCAGTTACGTCGCACCATTGTCAAACTCGGCGTACAGCAAAGGGAATAGTGGGCGGCAAAAACAAACCAAACAAAAACATTTCACATTTCACCCTCGCCATGTATGATGTGCAAAAAAACAAACCCGCAAACGGCCGTCGTTACGGTGACACAAAAGTCGCCGATCGCACTGTCCCCCCTCGCAGACGGGTAACACACAAACACACACACACCCCAACAACACCAATGGGTCAAAAACCACGCCAACGAGGCGTGCCACCATTCCACGCCACGGCGACCAACCTCGTGGCCGTACCCCGCGCAACACGCTTTGACGCGCCCCCCCACCCACAATCAAAATGCACACATACATCACAGCCGTCCACACAAACAACAACAACAACAACAATTCCGCCCTTCCCGCAAAAGGCAAGTTGGTGGCCCTGAAAAGGGCCGTTTCGCCGCTCTCGCAACGGAGGAGCCTTCTCCATCCTTCCTTCCATTCCAGAGCCACCTCCTTACTTGGAGCTCGTGTACTTGGTCACCGCCTTCGTGCCCTCGCTCACGGCGTGCTTGGCCAGCTCGCCAGGCAGCAACAGCCGCACAGCGGTCTGGATCTCGCGGGACGTGATGGTCGAGCGCTTGTTGTAGTGCGCCAGGCGAGAAGCCTCGGCCGCAATGCGCTCGAAAATGTCGTTCACGAAGCTGTTCATGATGCTCATCGCCTTCGACGAGATGCCCGTGTCAGGGTGCACCTGCTTCAGCACCTTGTAGATGTAGATGGCATAGCTCTCCTTCCTCTTGCGCTTCTTCTTCTTGTCGCCCTTCGAAATGTTCTTCTGCGCCTTGCCAGCCTTCTTGGCGGCCTTCCCGCTAGTCTTGGGCGGCATCTCCAACCAACGTACGGCAGCAGCAACACCAGTAGCAAGCGCTCCGCTCTAGTCAGCGTCTCCCCACACAGTGGCACCCGCCGCCAGCCGCCGCCGCACCTTTACCAGCTCGCCCTGTTGCGGCCGCCGACCAATGGGGCGCGCGCGCAACCGGCCGCCGCACCCGAGCCCATAAAGCACCCCCACCCCGGCTGCGCCGGCACGCACTCCGCTGCTCGACTCGCTGCCGCTCGCACCGGTCGTTTTCGTTTCCGTTTCGTGTGCACCGTCGCTAGCCCATCGCCATGTCCGGACGCGGAAAGGGAGGCAAAGTCAAGGGCAAGTCAAAGTCCCGCTCAAGCAGGGCTGGGCTCCAGTTCCCGGTCGGCAGAATCCACCGCCTCCTGCGCAAGGGAAACTACGCAGAGCGCGTCGGCGCCGGGGCGCCCGTCTACCTCGCCGCCGTCATGGAGTACCTCGCGGCTGAGGTGCTCGAGCTGGCCGGAAACGCGGCCCGCGACAACAAGAAGACGCGCATCATCCCGCGCCACCTGCAGCTTGCCATCCGCAACGACGAGGAGCTCAACAAGCTCCTGTCGGGCGTCACCATCGCACAGGGTGGTGTCCTGCCCAACATCCAGGCCGTCCTGCTGCCAAAGAAGACCGAGAAGAAGGCCTAAAGGAGGCCAGGCAATCGCAGCGCCGCGTGCTCCCCTGCACGCAACGCGCTTTGCCGGCTCGGCCCACAACAATCGGCCCTTTTCAGGGCCACCACACAAACCTACGTCCAAAGCAAAATTTCAGTCGTCCTCGCCGCACCTTGTTTTGTTTTAACTTTGCACTGTCACAGCACAGCCGCCGCCGGCGCACGTCCGCCATCTTGTCGTCCACACAGCCCGTGTGGCCCAACACACACACACACGCACACATTTTGCACCGTCGCAGTCGCCTTCCAAACCGACAACGGCAGCAATAATGACCATTGTTAAAGGGAGGCGTGTCGACACACCGCCCTCCACTCCCGCGCGCAACGGCCGTCGACACGAACGAAACAGCTGATCCGGCCGCCTATGCCCACACGCCTTGCCTCGGAAACCCCAACGCCGCCGCAAACAAACACACAGAGACAAACCACGCAAGCAAATAATCACCGCCTCTCGCACAACAACACACAGCCCGCCCGCCATCTCCGTCGCGATCGATACAAAGACACACAATAACAAACACACAAACGAAGCAGCTCCACACACAGCCAGCCACATGACACGTTTCCTTTCCTTCTCCCCTCCCAGTCACATCACGTCGCTCAAACGGAAAGAAAGAAACAAACAAACAAACAACACAGCGCGCACACACGCAGCAACAACACAGACTCTTTCGCACTTTTCAACTTCCGAACAGTGTGGTGGCCCTGAAAAGGGCCGTTTTCTAGTCTCTCCCACCCACAAGCACGGCCGCGGGAAGGCCAGCGCCCGCTGCGACGCAGCCTAACCGCCGAAACCGTACAGGGTGCGCCCCTGCCTCTTCAGGGCGTACACCACGTCCATGGCCGTCACAGTCTTGCGCTTGGCGTGCTCAGTGTACGTCACCGCGTCGCGGATCACGTTCTCCAGGAACACCTTCAGCACCCCGCGGGTCTCCTCGTAGATCAGACCAGAGATGCGCTTCACGCCGCCCCTGCGAGCCAGGCGGCGGATGGCGGGCTTCGTGATGCCCTGGATGTTGTCGCGCAACACCTTGCGGTGCCGCTTGGCGCCACCCTTGCCGAGCCCCTTTCCTCCCTTGCCGCGGCCTGTCATCCTTCCTTCCTCGGGCAAAGCAAAACGTGCACAAACAGCAGCTGCAGCGGCTGGCGAGTCGGCTACGGTCTGCGCCCAGCGCGCCCGCCGCCCCCCTATATAGACTCTGGCCCGCCCTCCCCCCACCACGCGCAACCGAGGGCATATAAGCGCAGCACGGAGGCGCGCGGGCCCGTTGTCAAGGCAGCACCGGACGCCGCGCCGCACCTAACCTCCACGCACGCCGCTCCGCTACCGCTACCGCTACCGCCATGGCCCGCACAAAGCAAACGGCCCGCAAGTCCACCGGCGGAAAGGCGCCGCGCAAACAGCTCGCCACCAAGGCGGCGAGGAAGAGCGCGCCCGCCACCGGAGGCGTCAAGAAGCCCCACCGCTACAGGCCGGGCACCGTCGCCCTGCGAGAAATCAGGCGCTACCAGAAGAGCACAGAGCTGCTCATCCGCAAGCTGCCATTCCAGCGCCTAGTGCGCGAGATCGCCCAGGACTTCAAGACCGACCTGCGCTTCCAGAGCTCCGCAGTCATGGCCCTGCAGGAGGCCAGCGAGGCCTACCTCGTCGGCCTCTTCGAAGACACCAACCTGTGCGCAATCCACGCCAAGCGCGTCACCATCATGCCCAAGGACATCCAGCTCGCGCGCCGCATCCGCGGCGAGCGCGCCTAAACCGCGCCGCGGCACCGCACCGCACAAACAAAAACGGCCCTTTTCAGGGCCACTAACATCTCTCCGTCGCGAGCAAACTTTGTCGGTCGCCTGCCTCTCGCCCCGCAACCCAAAAACAAAAACCACCACTTCCCGTCCGTCCGCCACACCCGCTCACTCTGCCTGCCTGCTAGCAGCGCGCAACAATCACACATCATCCCTCCCCGGCGCTCAAAGCGCACAATACCCAACGGCCGACGTCACACCGCACGGGTGGCTGGCCGGCCGCCGCTTTCGTTTCGAAAACAAAAAAAACCCGCACTCCACTCCGACGGCCAACGGCCAGGCAGGCGCGCTCGCTCGCTCTACACGCCACCGAAATCCCCGCCGACTCCTTCCGCATCTCAACGTGCCCCCCCGTTGCAAAACATAACACACACACACACAAAGGAACAAAACAAAGACCAGACACGACTCGACAAGACAGACATCCGAGAAGAACGAACGCAGGCAAGCCAACCAACGTATTCAAACAAAACAACGTGACAGAAAACCAACCGTCGGCCGCCGCCACAAAACAAACACGGCGACAATCAACCACGACAACAACAACAACAACAACACCGCTTACCGCTACCGCCGCCCACACCCGCCACCGACCCCCGCAATCCAACCACCACGGCACGCAAACAGCATCCCCACGGGCATACAGAAACGCCAGACAGACACCCACACCAAACGCAACACGACAATCAAAACCTTCCCCGACGTGCTTTGATGGCCCTGAGAAGGGCCGTTTTGGGCCGCGCGTCTCTTGCGCGCCACTAGACGACGACGGGGGGTGGGGACGACGGAGTCAAGCGCCAAACCCTTCCTTTCCCATCTCTTTCTCCTCTACTCTACTTCTTCTTCTTGGGCGAAGCCTTCGCCTTAGACGGCGTCGTCGCCTTCTTCGGGCGCGGCGCCTTCGGCTTCTTCGTCGGAACCTTGGCGGCCTTCTTCGCCTTCGACGGCGACTTGGCCTTGGCCGGCTTGGCCGCAGCCGCCTTCTTCGCACCCGCGGGAGCGGCCGACGCCGCAGACGCCTTCTTGGCGGCGCCCGCCTTCCGACCGGTCGCCGCCTTCACGCCACCAGCCTTCTTTGCGCCGGCCGCACGGGCGCCCTTCTTCTCCTTGCTGGCCGGAGCGGCGCGCTTCTTCTTGGCACCGCCAGCACGAGCCTTGCCGCCCTCGGCCGCCCCCCCGCCGCCGGCGCCGGCAAGCTTGAACGAGCCGGACGCGCCCTTCCCCTTCGTCTGCACCAGCTCGCCCGCCACGACGGCCGACTTGAGGTACTTCTTGATAAACGGCGCCAGCTTCTCCGCGTCCAGCTTGTAGTGCGCGGCTATGTACTTCTTGATCGCCTGCAGCGACGACCCGCCGCGCTCCTTCAGACTCTTGATGGCGGCCGTCACCATCTCAGAGGTGCGCGGGTGCGCAGGCTTGGCGCGCGGCTTCTTCGCAGACGACGCAGACTTGGCCTTCTTCGTAGTGCCGGTGGCGGCGGGTGCCGCAGCAGTCTCGTTCGTAGCCGCCTGATCTGCCATTTCGACGACGCGCGTAACACACAGCGAGAGCGAGCGGGACGGCAGGCACGCAAGCACAAGAGCAGAGAATCACAAGGCCCAGCCAGTGTCGCGGGCGGGCGCGGACGGCCGAGAGAGCGGCCGCCACTCTGCGCGCCGCCGCGCCGCGCCTCCCGCGCTTGCTACCGCCCAACGTCCGACAGCCTGTGCGGAGCAGCCCCAAACCTGCGCCACAACCGCCCGCGCCTTTCAAACCACCGAGGATGGGGCTACACACAGCCACACCACAGTCGCCAACCAGTCGCCACGGCAGCGCCGCAAACCACGGCCAAACTGCAGCTACCGCGCGCTACAGCCTGGGTCGGCCCGCCGAGAATCGCCGCCCCCGCCCAAATGCCGCCCCCACAGCCCCAGCCGACGACCCGCCACAATGGCCAAACCTTCGGCAAAACTCCCACACCGTCGCCGCGGCAGCCCGGCCAGCGCGGCCGGCGCCACAGCCACACAAGCCGAGGCGTGCGGCGATGACGGCCGTGCAAACGCGCCTCCGCCGCCCCATCGCCTTCCGTCGCCCTCCCGCCGTTTCCCGATCGGCCCGCAGCCGTCGGGCCACATCGCGCGCCGTCCTCCTCCTCTCGCCCGCCAACATTCACAGCCGTTTCTCAACAATTGCCCGCCGCAAACGGACGCCGCCTGCGCAACAGGCGCCGCCGCCCCTCGCCGCTTCCGACCCAACCCCTCGACCGAGGCAAACCGCAATCCGAATCTACAGACCAACCCAATCTGCCGTCAAGCACACACGACAGCCGACCTTACACGTTACGCGTTACACATTACGTTTACACGTCTACGTTAGGTTAGGTTAGGTGGACGTGGGTTAGGTTAAGGGGACTTGGGTTAGGTTAAGCGTCAAACTTAGGTTAAGCATTCAAACACGTCAGGCGTCAGAGGTTAGGTTAGGTTAGGTTAGGTTAGGTTAGGTTAGGTTAGGTTAGGTTAGGTTACACGTTAGGTTAAGGGGTCAGTGCTAGGTTAAGAAGCGTCAAACGTAGGTTACAAAAGCGTTCAAACGTGAGGCGTGAGCCGGACAGCTTACCTTACGTAGACGTTAGGGGCTCACAGGCTGAGCTCACCTCGCCACACCACACGTTAGGTTCGGTTCGGTTCGCTCGGCTCAGCGTAAAGCGCCGAGGTCAGGGTTACGTTCGTTCACCTTCGGGCGCCACACTTTCGGTTGAAAGGTCGCGACGGGACGACGTCGGCAGGCACGCCGCAAACGAACAAAAACGTACAGACGACGTCGGAAACCGCCGACAGACGGGGGAGCAGCACGACCACGACCACGACCAGACACCGAGCGCGAACGAGACACACGCGAACCACCCCCACCGGCCAAAGGGCACCACACAACAACCCAGAGCACCACGTGTCGACACCAGAGCAACCCGCCGCTCACGCGACATGGCTGGCACCGAAGGGCAACCGCCCGCAACTGCGCTTTCCGCGCCGGCCCGGATGCACGTCGTGCTACAACAACACCACTACCGTACACAGCCGCTGTTCACAACATCACTATCAATGGCGCGCCCGCGGCTCGCCGCCGTCGCAGTCGCAGCCCCAACGCCAGCACTTTTGCACCACCATTCACACGCACCGCAACACAGCTCGCCGACACAGCCGAACAAAACAAACACCACACAACAACAGCAACAACGCCGCCGCCTCTACTTGTGCCGGCGACCCACCCCGCCGATGGCGCACCTCTCGCCAGCCGGCAATCGACACACACGCACCCACCCACCGGGGCCCAGTGCAAAAAAAAAAAAAAAAAAACACACAAAAACAAAAAAACCAAACAACACAAACGACACGGGAAGCGCACACCGCCACTTCGCGCGCACGCCACCAACCAGTCGTCGTCTCAAAATAACAAACACAAACAAAATAAACTAACAACTAGGGCAACACAAAACAAAAACGCCTCGCACGAACCGCCCACAAAAAGGACAAGCACACGCACAGCCTCTGCTGACGACCACGACGCAGCGGCACGCTGCTCCTGTCCCGCGCCCCGCGCCCCACTCGATTCACAACTCACGCGACACCGTCAACGACGGGCTCGCTTCCCGCAACCTACCACCTTTCCGCCACGACGCACAGCCCCAGCCCCACCCGACGACGCCCGTGGCAACGACTGCACTTTCACCACCGCCTCCCCCTTCCCCCCCAAAACACACACACACACACACACACAGCCAGCCAAAAACGCACTCGCGACCCACACATGCACGTGCATCGGCACACGCCAACCAGTCAACGTCGACAACCACACGCAAGGCTCGAAACGAAACCGGCGTCCTTCCACGTTGCCATCAAGCTACGCGACACAAGACACAAGGAACCAACACAACAGCCGGCCCCACTAATTCCCACTCTCACGCCGCAAAAAGCACACCGAAACCGCCAAACGCACGCACATTCCCCTTCGCACTGACACCACCGACCGGCTCGCTACCACACACCTCTCGGCAGCCGTTTCACGCCAATTCGCCACACCGCCCACACAGTCGACAAGCGCCCGCCCTGTACGGCACACGCAACGACGCAGCGCAGCAAAGGGCGCCCGCAACACATACCTCTCCGCCGCCCGACGCGCCAACCGCCACACCACACCGCCAGCCACTCGCAAATTGTGCACTGCCACCAGCCACACGTCCAACACGCCGCGCCGCCTCCGGCCACCCGCCAGGGGGCGCTCACGTCCGCGACAACAGCGCGGCCCGCCGGGCCGGGCCGAACCGAACCGAGCCGCCGCTGCTCTGCACTCGGCACGGCCACACCCTGCTGCAGACCGGGCTCGTCCCTCTGTACGCGTCTGCCTGCGCATCAACACAACACGACCTTTTTTTTTTTTTTCCTCTCTACCGCCATCCCTTCTTCTCGCGTTTTACTCGTTGTTGCAGCAGCGGCGCACACCTACACATCCACAGCCCCAGCCGAGCCGGCCTCACCTCAGGGCCCGCCGCCAGCGTCTCCTCCTCGGGCACAGGTGCGGTGCTGTGGCCGCCCATCCAACCGCATTGCTGGCCGTCCAGCCACCAGGCGTTCCCACTGCCGCGAGCCACGCCGCGCACCGACCCTGCTGCAGAAAACGAAGCATAGCCAGAGACCGACCGATACACAAAGCAAGCCGTCGCCTCGCCTCTTGTCCTTCCTGCCTTCCTTCCGCCCCCGCCCTTCTCACACCACCGCCTCTCCACTTTCGCCCCCCCCCCCCTCCTTTTTTTTCTTCTTTCTTTCTTTCTTTGGCCCTCTCTCCTTCCCGCCATGGCGGTTACGGCACCGCCTGCAGCGGCAGATTTTTTGCGCCCACACGCCTACTCCTACCACCATTAACCTTGCCCTGCCCTGCCCATCAACGTCGCAGTCGAACCGACGCTTGCCAACACACTGCCCACGTTCCTTTCTCTTTTCGGCCTACGCCCATTACGCGCCGCCGCCACAGCACCTTCCCTTCCCACAACACACCGACGTCATCACACGCACCCAAAACAGGGGCCACGACCGTGTTCCTCGCCCACTCCCATCCCGCACGGTACGCACATTCCCAACTACTACCGCGCACCCTCCCTTTCCACTCTGTGTGTCTCTGTGTCTGTGTCCTGTCCGCGCGTGACGCCTCTCAACATCCGCCGTCCCCCGTCCCGTTTTCGCCCCCATGCCGTCGTCGCGCCGCCTCCTCCCCGTCCACCGCCGCCCCTGTCCGCCCCGCACCACACCATACACCGCTGCTTGTCCCGGCCGTTGCCACCAAAGGCGCCGACCGCAAACGCGCCACGCCGCAGCCCCCGTGCGTCTCGCGCTCGCTTGCATCTCCGTGCCGACGCTGCCTCTCTTCCCACTCGCACTCGACCTCGACAACACAGTCTTTGGCTCCGCCACTGCGTGTTCCGGTGGTACGCACGCTGCAACACGTATGTATTCATTACCAGAGCGATGGCGAGGCATGACAGCATCTCTGTCTGACCAGAGAGTTCTTTATCGCTGCTAGTCGGCGCTTGGACCGCGCCAGACGACAGTAGTGGCACGCACCGGGTCGCCAGGAACAGTTGTTATATATATTGTAGCGCGAGTCGGGAGAGGTAGTAGTCGGTCGACAGTAGTAGCGGGTGGACGGTTGTACTGAGCGGGCGTCGGCGGCGTGCTCTGCTCGTCTCGCGACTCTGGTCACGGTTCGGGACGATGTATAGTATATTGTGTTATAATCAAGAGGTGGTGTGACGCTGCATTGCGCAAATCTGATAACGTATGTTCATTGTACTTATTTTGTTCAACAACACAAGCCCCACTATTACTTTTTTTCTAAAGTAACTTTTGTCTCTTAACGAAAAACATTCACTTTTTAAAGACTACTTCCTATGGCATTTCCCTCCAAGGAGTGCAATTAATTACCAGCCAGCACTCATTCATTGCACACAGCTGTGTAAGGGGTATCTACAATCGAGGAGCGGATATAAATGCAATTTTTTGTTTCTTTTTGTTTTTTGTTTTGTGTGTGTGTTGTAACCTCCCAGCAATATTTAAAATAATGGACAATGTTATTTACGGATGCTAATGGACATTGCGCTAATTGTAACCTCGCCCACAATGAGAGGTATTGAAAATGGCAACAACAATGTGCAATTCGCAATCTGACTCAAATATAAAGTCTTCACACAACATTTAAAAAAGTCCGTTCAGTGACAAGAAACTTCAATTAAACCGAAATATCGGTCTTTGGCCCTGTGCAAAACAATCGGAATTAAAGTCTTACCTCCGAATAAATGGATGTCACATTTCTGCTCTGGTTGTTGCGCAGCGCTTGGAGGAACTGCATTGCAAATAATAATATTCTCTTTTTTTGTGATTTTAGTGACATTTTTCTTCAAAGAAGTGGAACGAACTCTTTAGTTCAATAAAAGATTAAATGTTTGAAAAATGCTTTTGAAATAAAAATTATTATTGGGGAACTTGTTGGAGCATAATTACAATAAATACAATTTCTCATTATCTAATGATTATATTAATTAACAGTATACCTTATTCACCATCTTGACCAGTGTTGCCGACCGCCTACATCACACAACCGCACTCGGCTGCTACTACTGACCGACCGCTCTGCACGACGACTATTAGCGTACTGCACGCGACGACTACTGACAGAGTACAGCCCTCAACTACACAGACTGACTGACTGACTGAGAACCGCTCGCAACACTCGCGCAGTCCAGCGCAAACTCTCTGGTCACAGATGCTACAATGTCTCGCCATCGCTACTATGTTACATACGTGTTTCAGTGTCTTTTTCATTGGGGTAACGATCTTTGGCTCTTTTTATTCTGAATACAGGGCCAAAGGTCAACGGCTGCTGCCCTTATACAATTTATCAGGTTTCATTATGTCTGTTGCAATGTTACATACGGTTCACTCTTTCATTAATATTATCGTTGGGTTTGTTTTGTAGGGACGTTAACATTCTGGCACATTTTTATTATCATCGGACTCTCTGCTATTTGTGCAGGGAGGTTATACCTGGGTCCATTTCCATTTCCATTTACATTTTAATATTGATAGACTTTTTGTTTTCTTTTTTGTTTCTTGTTGTTTTTCCTTCTTTTTTTTTGTTGTTTTTTTTCTTTTGTTTTGTTTTTCCCGCTCTCACCACCACCGCCGCATCACGCCTTCCGTTTTCTTGGTTTCTTTTCTGTGCTTCAACATCACCGCGCCCCATTTCCACACCACAGCCATCAGCCTCCAAGACGGGCGGGCGCAGTGTGCCATTTCCGGCGCACAAGCACACCCGTACGGTACTCTCCTCGCCCCCACGCCACCAACAACACAGCGACCACGCGGCTTTCAGGCACGGCACGGCACGGCACGGCACCGGCGAAATGCGCCGCCCCCGCCCCCGCCCCTCCGCGCATCCGTCCGTCTCGCCACGTTCACTGACAGCCGCGTCTGCGGCTACACCACGACAACCACAACACAACACCGCTCCCCTCCCTGGCAACTCACATTGTTTTTCTCCTCCTCTTTTGCACAAACCACAACGCCGAGCACAGGCGCAAGCCACCCACACCGCGCCCCTCCCCGTCCCGTCTTTGGCCGCCGCTCCTCGTTTCCTCGTTTGCCCCCTCCCATCTCCCGAAATGCCATGCCAGCAGCGTTACGCATGCCCCTCCCCTGTCCACACAACACTACCGCCTAACGAACAGCCTTTTCCGGGCCACATGCAGGGCACGCCCACCTCCAAACACTGCCAATTCACGGACGCACGCACGCACACACACACACACACACACACACACACACTCACTTTCTCGACACCTTTCTGTACGGAGGGTGCGTCATCTCGACCGTGACAGAGTGACGGCAACTATCGACGATCCATTTCCCCCCACTGGTAAAACATGTCCACTAACACCTACATACATCATTCAAGTACACAGACAATAGCATACACACAATGGGAGGGCACACGAACATGGACGGCACGGCACTGTCATACACTCTTCCTCAGAACCATATCAACAAACGTTACGTACATCCGGGAAAGCGAAAGCGAAAGCGAAAGCAAAGGCAAAGCCCAATGCAGCCGTCAAAGGTAACGTTCACCACGGCAGACACTTGCAGCCGCGCCGCCGTTAAACGCATTTCAGTGCGGCTCCAATACGCCTCCGACACGGGAACGTTCCGTTGCTCTACGAATGCGTTTCTCCCCTTTTTCCCTTCCTCTCTCTTTTGCCCCCCCCTCCTTGCACTCTTGCCTCATTCCTCACGTTCTGCCCAGACATTCGACCGATCAGAGTCAACCTTTCGTTACCGTTCTCAGCGCGACGGTGTACAACAGTATGACGGGTGTGCCCAAGACTTCGGTTCAGTTGCGTGACGCCGGTCTATCGCGCCGATCGACAGTTACTCAGGGGGCGACGGATCGGACCACGTCACCGACACACAAAACACTTTCAAACAAACAAACAAATACATACCGGATGGACACAGACAAACACGTGTACAGACATTCGCCAAACAAACGACCGGCGCCGCCGCCGCCGCCGCCGTCTAGCGTGCATCTTGAATGACGACATCGGTGTGCGTGCGTCGTACGCAATCAGTCAGACACGGCTATCAAACATCAGAGTCGAATGGTACATCATCGTGCGTGTCGCCGTACACGTACAGTACAATACAACAACAATGCGTCTTAATGGCACGTTCATTTCAACGTCACTCACACACCTCCACGCTGCAGTTACGTCGCACCATTGTCAAACTCGGCGTACAGCAAAGGGAATAGTGGGCGGCAAAAACAAACCAAACAAAAACATTTCACATTTCACCCTCGCCATGTATGATGTGCAAAAAAACAAACCCGCAAACGGCCGTCGTTACGGTGACACAAAAGTCGCCGATCGCACTGTCCCCCCTCGCAGACGGGTAACACACAAACACACACACACCCCAACAACACCAATGGGTCAAAAACCACGCCAACGAGGCGTGCCACCATTCCACGCCACGGCGACCAACCTCGTGGCCGTACCCCGCGCAACACGCTTTGACGCGCCCCCCCACCCACAATCAAAATGCACACATACATCACAGCCGTCCACACAAACAACAACAACAACAACAATTCCGCCCTTCCCGCAAAAGGCAAGTTGGTGGCCCTGAAAAGGGCCGTTTCGCCGCTCTCGCAACGGAGGAGCCTTCTCCATCCTTCCTTCCATTCCAGAGCCACCTCCTTACTTGGAGCTCGTGTACTTGGTCACCGCCTTCGTGCCCTCGCTCACGGCGTGCTTGGCCAGCTCGCCAGGCAGCAACAGCCGCACAGCGGTCTGGATCTCGCGGGACGTGATGGTCGAGCGCTTGTTGTAGTGCGCCAGGCGAGAAGCCTCGGCCGCAATGCGCTCGAAAATGTCGTTCACGAAGCTGTTCATGATGCTCATCGCCTTCGACGAGATGCCCGTGTCAGGGTGCACCTGCTTCAGCACCTTGTAGATGTAGATGGCATAGCTCTCCTTCCTCTTGCGCTTCTTCTTCTTGTCGCCCTTCGAAATGTTCTTCTGCGCCTTGCCAGCCTTCTTGGCGGCCTTCCCGCTAGTCTTGGGCGGCATCTCCAACCAACGTACGGCAGCAGCAACACCAGTAGCAAGCGCTCCGCTCTAGTCAGCGTCTCCCCACACAGTGGCACCCGCCGCCAGCCGCCGCCGCACCTTTACCAGCTCGCCCTGTTGCGGCCGCCGACCAATGGGGCGCGCGCGCAACCGGCCGCCGCACCCGAGCCCATAAAGCACCCCCACCCCGGCTGCGCCGGCACGCACTCCGCTGCTCGACTCGCTGCCGCTCGCACCGGTCGTTTTCGTTTCCGTTTCGTGTGCACCGTCGCTAGCCCATCGCCATGTCCGGACGCGGAAAGGGAGGCAAAGTCAAGGGCAAGTCAAAGTCCCGCTCAAGCAGGGCTGGGCTCCAGTTCCCGGTCGGCAGAATCCACCGCCTCCTGCGCAAGGGAAACTACGCAGAGCGCGTCGGCGCCGGGGCGCCCGTCTACCTCGCCGCCGTCATGGAGTACCTCGCGGCTGAGGTGCTCGAGCTGGCCGGAAACGCGGCCCGCGACAACAAGAAGACGCGCATCATCCCGCGCCACCTGCAGCTTGCCATCCGCAACGACGAGGAGCTCAACAAGCTCCTGTCGGGCGTCACCATCGCACAGGGTGGTGTCCTGCCCAACATCCAGGCCGTCCTGCTGCCAAAGAAGACCGAGAAGAAGGCCTAAAGGAGGCCAGGCAATCGCAGCGCCGCGTGCTCCCCTGCACGCAACGCGCTTTGCCGGCTCGGCCCACAACAATCGGCCCTTTTCAGGGCCACCACACAAACCTACGTCCAAAGCAAAATTTCAGTCGTCCTCGCCGCACCTTGTTTTGTTTTAACTTTGCACTGTCACAGCACAGCCGCCGCCGGCGCACGTCCGCCATCTTGTCGTCCACACAGCCCGTGTGGCCCAACACACACACACACGCACACATTTTGCACCGTCGCAGTCGCCTTCCAAACCGACAACGGCAGCAATAATGACCATTGTTAAAGGGAGGCGTGTCGACACACCGCCCTCCACTCCCGCGCGCAACGGCCGTCGACACGAACGAAACAGCTGATCCGGCCGCCTATGCCCACACGCCTTGCCTCGGAAACCCCAACGCCGCCGCAAACAAACACACAGAGACAAACCACGCAAGCAAATAATCACCGCCTCTCGCACAACAACACACAGCCCGCCCGCCATCTCCGTCGCGATCGATACAAAGACACACAATAACAAACACACAAACGAAGCAGCTCCACACACAGCCAGCCACATGACACGTTTCCTTTCCTTCTCCCCTCCCAGTCACATCACGTCGCTCAAACGGAAAGAAAGAAACAAACAAACAAACAACACAGCGCGCACACACGCAGCAACAACACAGACTCTTTCGCACTTTTCAACTTCCGAACAGTGTGGTGGCCCTGAAAAGGGCCGTTTTCTAGTCTCTCCCACCCACAAGCACGGCCGCGGGAAGGCCAGCGCCCGCTGCGACGCAGCCTAACCGCCGAAACCGTACAGGGTGCGCCCCTGCCTCTTCAGGGCGTACACCACGTCCATGGCCGTCACAGTCTTGCGCTTGGCGTGCTCAGTGTACGTCACCGCGTCGCGGATCACGTTCTCCAGGAACACCTTCAGCACCCCGCGGGTCTCCTCGTAGATCAGACCAGAGATGCGCTTCACGCCGCCCCTGCGAGCCAGGCGGCGGATGGCGGGCTTCGTGATGCCCTGGATGTTGTCGCGCAACACCTTGCGGTGCCGCTTGGCGCCACCCTTGCCGAGCCCCTTTCCTCCCTTGCCGCGGCCTGTCATCCTTCCTTCCTCGGGCAAAGCAAAACGTGCACAAACAGCAGCTGCAGCGGCTGGCGAGTCGGCTACGGTCTGCGCCCAGCGCGCCCGCCGCCCCCCTATATAGACTCTGGCCCGCCCTCCCCCCACCACGCGCAACCGAGGGCATATAAGCGCAGCACGGAGGCGCGCGGGCCCGTTGTCAAGGCAGCACCGGACGCCGCGCCGCACCTAACCTCCACGCACGCCGCTCCGCTACCGCTACCGCTACCGCCATGGCCCGCACAAAGCAAACGGCCCGCAAGTCCACCGGCGGAAAGGCGCCGCGCAAACAGCTCGCCACCAAGGCGGCGAGGAAGAGCGCGCCCGCCACCGGAGGCGTCAAGAAGCCCCACCGCTACAGGCCGGGCACCGTCGCCCTGCGAGAAATCAGGCGCTACCAGAAGAGCACAGAGCTGCTCATCCGCAAGCTGCCATTCCAGCGCCTAGTGCGCGAGATCGCCCAGGACTTCAAGACCGACCTGCGCTTCCAGAGCTCCGCAGTCATGGCCCTGCAGGAGGCCAGCGAGGCCTACCTCGTCGGCCTCTTCGAAGACACCAACCTGTGCGCAATCCACGCCAAGCGCGTCACCATCATGCCCAAGGACATCCAGCTCGCGCGCCGCATCCGCGGCGAGCGCGCCTAAACCGCGCCGCGGCACCGCACCGCACAAACAAAAACGGCCCTTTTCAGGGCCACTAACATCTCTCCGTCGCGAGCAAACTTTGTCGGTCGCCTGCCTCTCGCCCCGCAACCCAAAAACAAAAACCACCACTTCCCGTCCGTCCGCCACACCCGCTCACTCTGCCTGCCTGCTAGCAGCGCGCAACAATCACACATCATCCCTCCCCGGCGCTCAAAGCGCACAATACCCAACGGCCGACGTCACACCGCACGGGTGGCTGGCCGGCCGCCGCTTTCGTTTCGAAAACAAAAAAAACCCGCACTCCACTCCGACGGCCAACGGCCAGGCAGGCGCGCTCGCTCGCTCTACACGCCACCGAAATCCCCGCCGACTCCTTCCGCATCTCAACGTGCCCCCCCGTTGCAAAACATAACACACACACACACAAAGGAACAAAACAAAGACCAGACACGACTCGACAAGACAGACATCCGAGAAGAACGAACGCAGGCAAGCCAACCAACGTATTCAAACAAAACAACGTGACAGAAAACCAACCGTCGGCCGCCGCCACAAAACAAACACGGCGACAATCAACCACGACAACAACAACAACAACAACACCGCTTACCGCTACCGCCGCCCACACCCGCCACCGACCCCCGCAATCCAACCACCACGGCACGCAAACAGCATCCCCACGGGCATACAGAAACGCCAGACAGACACCCACACCAAACGCAACACGACAATCAAAACCTTCCCCGACGTGCTTTGATGGCCCTGAGAAGGGCCGTTTTGGGCCGCGCGTCTCTTGCGCGCCACTAGACGACGACGGGGGGTGGGGACGACGGAGTCAAGCGCCAAACCCTTCCTTTCCCATCTCTTTCTCCTCTACTCTACTTCTTCTTCTTGGGCGAAGCCTTCGCCTTAGACGGCGTCGTCGCCTTCTTCGGGCGCGGCGCCTTCGGCTTCTTCGTCGGAACCTTGGCGGCCTTCTTCGCCTTCGACGGCGACTTGGCCTTGGCCGGCTTGGCCGCAGCCGCCTTCTTCGCACCCGCGGGAGCGGCCGACGCCGCAGACGCCTTCTTGGCGGCGCCCGCCTTCCGACCGGTCGCCGCCTTCACGCCACCAGCCTTCTTTGCGCCGGCCGCACGGGCGCCCTTCTTCTCCTTGCTGGCCGGAGCGGCGCGCTTCTTCTTGGCACCGCCAGCACGAGCCTTGCCGCCCTCGGCCGCCCCCCCGCCGCCGGCGCCGGCAAGCTTGAACGAGCCGGACGCGCCCTTCCCCTTCGTCTGCACCAGCTCGCCCGCCACGACGGCCGACTTGAGGTACTTCTTGATAAACGGCGCCAGCTTCTCCGCGTCCAGCTTGTAGTGCGCGGCTATGTACTTCTTGATCGCCTGCAGCGACGACCCGCCGCGCTCCTTCAGACTCTTGATGGCGGCCGTCACCATCTCAGAGGTGCGCGGGTGCGCAGGCTTGGCGCGCGGCTTCTTCGCAGACGACGCAGACTTGGCCTTCTTCGTAGTGCCGGTGGCGGCGGGTGCCGCAGCAGTCTCGTTCGTAGCCGCCTGATCTGCCATTTCGACGACGCGCGTAACACACAGCGAGAGCGAGCGGGACGGCAGGCACGCAAGCACAAGAGCAGAGAATCACAAGGCCCAGCCAGTGTCGCGGGCGGGCGCGGACGGCCGAGAGAGCGGCCGCCACTCTGCGCGCCGCCGCGCCGCGCCTCCCGCGCTTGCTACCAGTCGAGTGAGCGATGTCAGACGGGATGGACGTGTCACTCTGCGCTCGCGCGACCGGAGCACGTGCTCCGGCTGCGCCCGCGTCGGCCGGCCGCGGTCCGATGGGGCTTGCCCCACCGGCCGCCTCGCCATCAGCCGACGCACATATGACGACCGGACCTGTCGCGGGGGGAAGTAATAGTACCCTCGCGGCAGAGCAGCCTTTGGATGCCGATATGGATTACTCTTCGGATATAGATGAAGATACCACCGTGCAGGAGGTCATCAACCGACGACGATCGGAGTTGCGGCGCAGAAGCAGCGCGGACGGCCGCTCTACGTCGGGACGGCTTACACGGAATGAACCGCGGGACGAGGGTTTCCGACAGCCGCCGTTGAAGAAGCAGGCTAGGCCACGGCGACTCGTCGTCGCGAGAGAATTGGAGGTCTCAAACTCCTTCCAGCCGCTGCAGGGCGAAGGGGCCACGCTAGAAGATGCCGCCTCTTCCCTGGCAGAACAGCAGCAACGTCGTGCGATGCAGCAGCGTGCTGATGGCGCGGCACAGCAGCCGCAGCATGAGGGCGAGACGCCCATGGATGACCAGTCGGCCCCCACGCCGACCGCACCACGTCGGAAAATACCGCCGATCTTTCTACAATACAAGGATTCGTACAAGGATTTACATGACTGGCTTAAAACACACTGCCGTCAAGGATTTACAGTCAAACAGTCGGGGGATGGCAACCTGAAGCTTATGCTAGCGTCTACCGAAGACTACATCTTGGTCCACGACATGCTTGGCCAGAAGGGCATCCCGATGTTCACTTTTCCGGCAGTTCGGCCGCCGACGATCAAGGCGCTCATCAAGGGCATCCCTATCACATTGGCGCATGCTGATGTCAAAGAGGAACTGGAGGAACTTGGTTTCGTGGCCTCTCTGATCGAGCACCATCGGATGCCGGGAACCAACCAGCAGACTGGTCATCGGGTGGTTATCCTACCAGATACAGCAGAACATCGCGATATTTTCAACCTGGAACGCTTCTACGGCTTGGAAATCAAAGTGGAAAAGCTCCGGAAGTCCCGTGGCCCGACGCAGTGTTATCGATGCCAAGGGTTCGGCCATGTTGCCAGGTGGTGCACCATGCCCTGGATTTGCGTCAAGTGCGGCGCCAATCATGACAGCAGGACGTGCACAAGAAGCAGAGATCAGCCAGCGACCTGTGGACTTTGCGGGGGCGCTCATCCGGCGAACTTCCGTTCGTGCAGTAAACACAAAGAGGCCAGTCGACGAATGCGCGGTCTTCCGCCTACCTTCAAGCAGACGACGCCCGCCAGTCGCCGCCGACCCAGGCAGCCGCCTCCGCCGCAGACTTCTGATGCCCGCGCCTGGCCCACATTGATGGACCGACGTGCTGCGAAGATCCGCGATGACCTCACTGTGGCGGACGCCCTTCGGCGCTCGATGCAGCCACCAGGATCAACAGCTGCTCAGGCACCGCCTGTGGCACCGCCAGGACAACGCCAGCAGCCACCTCCGGCAATCCGCCCTCAGCACCAGCCAGGTACAGACGATCTCCTGGCCTTGCTGACTCAGATTGCCACCTCGCTCGCCAGCATCACCTCCACGCTGGCTCAACTGCCAACTACCATTGCCGCCACGGTTGAGGCGACACTCACCAGGGCCTTCCCGGCAGCAACAGCAGCACCTCCCGCCGTCAGTCATGGCCAGGATTAGACGGCTTGACGACTTGAGGATTGTGGCATATAATGCCGATGGTCTCACCCATGATGTGCCTGAATTGCAACAATTCTTGACGGACTATAACGTCGATATATGCATGGTCTGTGAAACATTCTTAAAGCCTGGGATTCGTAGCAACATCCCTAACTACTGTTGCTACCGGACGGACCGGCTGACGAGAGGAGGAGGGACGGCCATCTTCATACGCAGATCTATCCGGCATCATGAGATCCAACCGCCGGCAACGGGACTCATCGAGGCTACAGCAGTCGTTGTGGAAACGAGCACGGGACCCGTCACCTTTGTTGCGGTCTACCGCAGCCCGAGAAGAGTGCTGGACCTCGAAGATGCTCGAGCGCTGCTCCGCATGTCTGGACGCCTTTTCATCGCTGGGGACCTGAATTCCAAGCATGCTGCTTGGAATTCTCAGGCCACCAACTGGAGTGGACGCCTTCTTCTCCGTGCCACCGAGGAAGCACAATCGTATGTTTGCGGCCCGGAAGAGCCCACCTGTTACCCGTCCAACGGCCGCCCGGACGTGCTTGATGTGGCCATCACCAAGGGTCTTCCGCAGCATCTGACAGCTGAGGTGGTCCATGCACTGAATTCGAACCACCTCCCAGTGCTCTTCACCCTCCAAGTTGCCCCGGACCATTCCTCCGGCTGCCTCAACTACCGAAGAACGAACTGGACCAGCTTCCAGGAACGGCTCACCCACTCCATTGACACCGTGCGTGCTGCAGAAGACATCAATGGTGATTCCATCGACCACTTCGTTGCTGACGTCACGGATGCGCTCGTCCATGCTACGCCTCCGCCGAAACCTACTACCGTCCCCGCTCCAGGACTGCCTCCAGACATCTTGGACTCGATCCGGCTGCGCAATCGGCTGTGTCGTGAGTGGCGGATTACCCGGAATCGCGACCTGAAGCGGCACATCAACCTCCTCCGGCGGGACATCAAGGCCAGACTCATCGCGCATAGGAATCAGCGATGGGCTGAGAAACTTCGATCATTCACACCTGACCCGATGAATTTTCAGTCAATCCGCTTCTTCACACAACGACGCACCCGGATCCCGCCTCTTGCAACGGCTGCTGGTGATGTCTTCCGGCCCGACGATAAGGCGAATGCATTGGCTGACGCCTTCGAAGCCAACTTTCGCCCGCTCGACGAGGGAGTTGACCCCCAACGGGTTGCACACATTGAACGCGACGTGGAGGCGCTGCTTCAAGATGTGGAGGAGGAAGCCGACCCCATTCCGCCCGTCACGCCTCAGGAAGTTCACGAGGGCTTACGGACTCTGCCTGCCAACAAAGCCCCTGGTGTCGATGCCATCCCAGGCTTGGTCCTGAAGCAGCTGCCCTGGACGGCGATTGTGTATCTGGCAGCCATCTTTTCGTGGATCCTGCGAACTGCGAATTATCCACGCGCCTGGAAGCATTCCATCGTGGTGGCAGTACCTAAGCCTGGGAAAGACCGCCGCCACCCATCCAACTATAGGCCGATCAGCTTGCTACCCCATCTCAGCAAACTGTTCGAGAGGCTCCTGCTTCGCCGGTTACAAGTCCACATCGATGCTGAGGAACTCATGCCGCCGGAACAGTTCGGCTTTCGCAGTGGCCACTCCACCACGATGCAGATCCTTCGGGCTGTTGAATATATCGCCCAGACGTTCAACCAGCGCGACTATTGTGGGGCAGTCCTCTTCGACGTCAAGAAGGCGTTCGATAGCGTGTGGCACCAGGGACTCTTATGGAAAATACACCGACTGCACTTCCCGAAGGCCTACGTCCGTCTGATTGCGTCCTACTTGGAACACCGCACCTTTGCTGTACGAGTAGAAGATCGCCTCTCCAACGCCCGCCCTATCCGAGCTGGCGTCCCTCAAGGCTCTGTACTCGGACCGGTCCTCTACTGCTTGTTTACGTCGGACCTGCCAACACCTCCACGGGTCGAAAAAGCTGTGTACGCGGACGACACGATGTTGTTCTCTAGAAGTCGGTGGCGCGAGGTGCTGATCCCTCGCCTTCAGGCAGCTTGTCACGCCTTGCAAGATTGGGCTGCGAAATGGCGCATTGCATTTAATCCAGCGAAGACGCAGGCCATTGTCTTCACGAGGAAGAGGACTGCACCGGAACGACGACTCCGCCTCTACGACGTCGAAATACCGTGGAGTGACACCGTCCGCTACCTGGGGGTCCTCCTGGACAAGAGGTTGACCTGGAAGCCTCACATTGATGACGTGAGGCTCAAGGTTATTCAACGGATGGGCGCTCTCTACCCATTCCTCAATGAACACTCTGAGTTGACGCCGGCGAATGGCCTTCTCATCTTTCGCCTCTACCTCCGCCCGCTGTTTGATTATGCGTGCGAGGTCTGGGGCTGCGCAGCGAGGACACATCTTCAACGCCTCCAGAGTCTGCAAAACAAGATCCTGCGGCGGGTCTTCCATGTGCACTCGCAGTTCCCCCATGAATACCTCCACGAGGCAGCCGACGAGGACACCGTGCTGGAAAGGCACAAGAAGAGTGCCAGACGGTTCTATACCCGGACGAGGGTTTCTACGAACCCCCTCATCAGAGCGCTGGGAGCTCCTGCTAATCCCAGAGACCGCTATCGACGGCCAGTGGCCATGCTCGACAGATGAAGACTTGAAGCAGAAAAGCACTGCCATCCCCCTTCATACCCTGACGCCCAAAGGAAGCCCAACACCTGATGAAAACATGACGTCCCGCACACACTGATGTTACACATTAAATAAAGATGACACCATACCCACATGACACCTCAGCAGAAGCAGAAAATGCCGCAAGGTAAACTCTGCACCAAGCAGCTAATTTAAGTTAGCCTTAAGTACGCGGATGGAGCGCTTGCTACCGCCCAACGTCCGACAGCCTGTGCGGAGCAGCCCCAAACCTGCGCCACAACCGCCCGCGCCTTTCAAACCACCGAGGATGGGGCTACACACAGCCACACCACAGTCGCCAACCAGTCGCCACGGCAGCGCCGCAAACCACGGCCAAACTGCAGCTACCGCGCGCTACAGCCTGGGTCGGCCCGCCGAGAATCGCCGCCCCCGCCCAAATGCCGCCCCCACAGCCCCAGCCGACGACCCGCCACAATGGCCAAACCTTCGGCAAAACTCCCACACCGTCGCCGCGGCAGCCCGGCCAGCGCGGCCGGCGCCACAGCCACACAAGCCGAGGCGTGCGGCGATGACGGCCGTGCAAACGCGCCTCCGCCGCCCCATCGCCTTCCGTCGCCCTCCCGCCGTTTCCCGATCGGCCCGCAGCCGTCGGGCCACATCGCGCGCCGTCCTCCTCCTCTCGCCCGCCAACATTCACAGCCGTTTCTCAACAATTGCCCGCCGCAAACGGACGCCGCCTGCGCAACAGGCGCCGCCGCCCCTCGCCGCTTCCGACCCAACCCCTCGACCGAGGCAAACCGCAATCCGAATCTACAGACCAACCCAATCTGCCGTCAAGCACACACGACAGCCGACCTTACACGTTACGCGTTACACATTACGTTTACACGTCTACGTTAGGTTAGGTTAGGTGGACGTGGGTTAGGTTAAGGGGACTTGGGTTAGGTTAAGCGTCAAACTTAGGTTAAGCATTCAAACACGTCAGGCGTCAGAGGTTAGGTTAGGTTAGGTTAGGTTAGGTTAGGTTAGGTTAGGTTAGGTTAGGTTACACGTTAGGTTAAGGGGTCAGTGCTAGGTTAAGAAGCGTCAAACGTAGGTTACAAAAGCGTTCAAACGTGAGGCGTGAGCCGGACAGCTTACCTTACGTAGACGTTAGGGGCTCACAGGCTGAGCTCACCTCGCCACACCACACGTTAGGTTCGGTTCGGTTCGCTCGGCTCAGCGTAAAGCGCCGAGGTCAGGGTTACGTTCGTTCACCTTCGGGCGCCACACTTTCGGTTGAAAGGTCGCGACGGGACGACGTCGGCAGGCACGCCGCAAACGAACAAAAACGTACAGACGACGTCGGAAACCGCCGACAGACGGGGGAGCAGCACGACCACGACCACGACCAGACACCGAGCGCGAACGAGACACACGCGAACCACCCCCACCGGCCAAAGGGCACCACACAACAACCCAGAGCACCACGTGTCGACACCAGAGCAACCCGCCGCTCACGCGACATGGCTGGCACCGAAGGGCAACCGCCCGCAACTGCGCTTTCCGCGCCGGCCCGGATGCACGTCGTGCTACAACAACACCACTACCGTACACAGCCGCTGTTCACAACATCACTATCAATGGCGCGCCCGCGGCTCGCCGCCGTCGCAGTCGCAGCCCCAACGCCAGCACTTTTGCACCACCATTCACACGCACCGCAACACAGCTCGCCGACACAGCCGAACAAAACAAACACCACACAACAACAGCAACAACGCCGCCGCCTCTACTTGTGCCGGCGACCCACCCCGCCGATGGCGCACCTCTCGCCAGCCGGCAATCGACACACACGCACCCACCCACCGGGGCCCAGTGCAAAAAAAAAAAAAAAAAAACACACAAAAACAAAAAAACCAAACAACACAAACGACACGGGAAGCGCACACCGCCACTTCGCGCGCACGCCACCAACCAGTCGTCGTCTCAAAATAACAAACACAAACAAAATAAACTAACAACTAGGGCAACACAAAACAAAAACGCCTCGCACGAACCGCCCACAAAAAGGACAAGCACACGCACAGCCTCTGCTGACGACCACGACGCAGCGGCACGCTGCTCCTGTCCCGCGCCCCGCGCCCCACTCGATTCACAACTCACGCGACACCGTCAACGACGGGCTCGCTTCCCGCAACCTACCACCTTTCCGCCACGACGCACAGCCCCAGCCCCACCCGACGACGCCCGTGGCAACGACTGCACTTTCACCACCGCCTCCCCCTTCCCCCCCAAAACACACACACACACACACACACAGCCAGCCAAAAACGCACTCGCGACCCACACATGCACGTGCATCGGCACACGCCAACCAGTCAACGTCGACAACCACACGCAAGGCTCGAAACGAAACCGGCGTCCTTCCACGTTGCCATCAAGCTACGCGACACAAGACACAAGGAACCAACACAACAGCCGGCCCCACTAATTCCCACTCTCACGCCGCAAAAAGCACACCGAAACCGCCAAACGCACGCACATTCCCCTTCGCACTGACACCACCGACCGGCTCGCTACCACACACCTCTCGGCAGCCGTTTCACGCCAATTCGCCACACCGCCCACACAGTCGACAAGCGCCCGCCCTGTACGGCACACGCAACGACGCAGCGCAGCAAAGGGCGCCCGCAACACATACCTCTCCGCCGCCCGACGCGCCAACCGCCACACCACACCGCCAGCCACTCGCAAATTGTGCACTGCCACCAGCCACACGTCCAACACGCCGCGCCGCCTCCGGCCACCCGCCAGGGGGCGCTCACGTCCGCGACAACAGCGCGGCCCGCCGGGCCGGGCCGAACCGAACCGAGCCGCCGCTGCTCTGCACTCGGCACGGCCACACCCTGCTGCAGACCGGGCTCGTCCCTCTGTACGCGTCTGCCTGCGCATCAACACAACACGACCTTTTTTTTTTTTTTCCTCTCTACCGCCATCCCTTCTTCTCGCGTTTTACTCGTTGTTGCAGCAGCGGCGCACACCTACACATCCACAGCCCCAGCCGAGCCGGCCTCACCTCAGGGCCCGCCGCCAGCGTCTCCTCCTCGGGCACAGGTGCGGTGCTGTGGCCGCCCATCCAACCGCATTGCTGGCCGTCCAGCCACCAGGCGTTCCCACTGCCGCGAGCCACGCCGCGCACCGACCCTGCTGCAGAAAACGAAGCATAGCCAGAGACCGACCGATACACAAAGCAAGCCGTCGCCTCGCCTCTTGTCCTTCCTGCCTTCCTTCCGCCCCCGCCCTTCTCACACCACCGCCTCTCCACTTTCGCCCCCCCCCCCCCCTCCTTTTTTTTCTTCTTTCTTTCTTTCTTTGGCCCTCTCTCCTTCCCGCCATGGCGGCTACGGCACCGCCTGCAGCGGCAGATTTTTTGCGCCCACACGCCTACTCCTACCACCATTAACCTTGCCCTGCCCTGCCCATCAACGTCGCAGTCGAACCGACGCTTGCCAACACACTGCCCACGTTCCTTTCTCTTTTCGGCCTACGCCCATTACGCGCCGCCGCCACAGCACCTTCCCTTCCCACAACACACCGACGTCATCACACGCACCCAAAACAGGGGCCACGACCGTGTTCCTCGCCCACTCCCATCCCGCACGGTACGCACATTCCCAACTACTACCGCGCACCCTCCCTTTCCACTCTGTGTGTCTCTGTGTCTGTGTCCTGTCCGCGCGTGACGCCTCTCAACATCCGCCGTCCCCCGTCCCGTTTTCGCCCCCATGCCGTCGTCGCGCCGCCTCCTCCCCGTCCACCGCCGCCCCTGTCCGCCCCGCACCACACCATACACCGCTGCTTGTCCCGGCCGTTGCCACCAAAGGCGCCGACCGCAAACGCGCCACGCCGCAGCCCCCGTGCGTCTCGCGCTCGCTTGCATCTCCGTGCCGACGCTGCCTCTCTTCCCACTCGCACTCGACCTCGACAACACAGTCTTTGGCTCCGCCACTGCGTGTTCCGGTGGTACGCACGCTGCAACACGTATGTATTCATTACCAGAGCGATGGCGAGGCATGACAGCATCTCTGTCTGACCAGAGAGTTCTTTATCGCTGCTAGTCGGCGCTTGGACCGCGCCAGACGACAGTAGTGGCACGCACCGGGTCGCCAGGAACAGTTGTTATATATATTGTAGCGCGAGTCGGGAGAGGTAGTAGTCGGTCGACAGTAGTAGCGGGTGGACGGTTGTACTGAGCGGGCGTCGGCGGCGTGCTCTGCTCGTCTCGCGACTCTGGTCACGGTTCGGGACGATGTATAGTATATTGTGTTATAATCAAGAGGTGGTGTGACGCTGCATTGCGCAAATCTGATAACGTATGTTCATTGTACTTATTTTGTTCAACAACACAAGCCCCACTATTACTTTTTTTCTAAAGTAACTTTTGTCTCTTAACGAAAAACATTCACTTTTTAAAGACTACTTCCTATGGCATTTCCCTCCAAGGAGTGCAATTAATTACCAGCCAGCACTCATTCATTGCACACAGCTGTGTAAGGGGTATCTACAATCGAGGAGCGGATATAAATGCAATTTTTTGTTTCTTTTTGTTTTTTGTTTTGTGTGTGTGTTGTAACCTCCCAGCAATATTTAAAATAATGGACAATGTTATTTACGGATGCTAATGGACATTGCGCTAATTGTAACCTCGCCCACAATGAGAGGTATTGAAAATGGCAACAACAATGTGCAATTCGCAATCTGACTCAAATATAAAGTCTTCACACAACATTTAAAAAAGTCCGTTCAGTGACAAGAAACTTCAATTAAACCGAAATATCGGTCTTTGGCCCTGTGCAAAACAATCGGAATTAAAGTCTTACCTCCGAATAAATGGATGTCACATTTCTGCTCTGGTTGTTGCGCAGCGCTTGGAGGAACTGCATTGCAAATAATAATATTCTCTTTTTTTGTGATTTTAGTGACATTTTTCTTCAAAGAAGTGGAACGAACTCTTTAGTTCAATAAAAGATTAAATGTTTGAAAAATGCTTTTGAAATAAAAATTATTATTGGGGAACTTGTTGGAGCATAATTACAATAAATACAATTTCTCATTATCTAATGATTATATTAATTAACAGTATACCTTATTCACCATCTTGACCAGTGTTGCCGACCGCCTACATCACACAACCGCACTCGGCTGCTACTACTGACCGACCGCTCTGCATGACGACTATTAGCGTACTGCACGCGACGACTACTGACAGAGTACAGCCCTCAACTACACAGACTGACTGACTGACTGAGAACCGCTCGCAACACTCGCGCAGTCCAGCGCAAACTCTCTGGTCACAGATGCTACAATGTCTCGCCATCGCTACTATGTTACATACGTGTTTCAGTGTCTTTTTCATTGGGGTAACGATCTTTGGCTCTTTTTATTCTGAATACAGGGCCAAAGGTCAACGGCTGCTGCCCTTATACAATTTATCAGGTTTCATTATGTCTGTTGCAATGTTACATACGGTTCACTCTTTCATTAATATTATCGTTGGGTTTGTTTTGTAGGGACGTTAACATTCTGGCACATTTTTATTATCATCGGACTCTCTGCTATTTGTGCAGGGAGGTTATACCTGGGTCCATTTCCATTTCCATTTACATTTTAATATTGATAGACTTTTTGTTTTCTTTTTTGTTTCTTGTTGTTTTTCCTTCTTTTTTTTGTTGTTTTTTTTCTTTTGTTTTGTTTTTCCCGCTCTCACCACCACCGCCGCATCACGCCTTCCGTTTTCTTGGTTTCTTTTCTGTGCTTCAACATCACCGCGCCCCATTTCCACACCACAGCCATCAGCCTCCAAGACGGGCGGGCGCAGTGTGCCATTTCCGGCGCACAAGCACACCCGTACGGTACTCTCCTCGCCCCCACGCCACCAACAACACAGCGACCACGCGGCTTTCAGGCACGGCACGGCACGGCACGGCACCGGCGAAATGCGCCGCCCCCGCCCCCGCCCCTCCGCGCATCCGTCCGTCTCGCCACGTTCACTGACAGCCGCGTCTGCGGCTACACCACGACAACCACAACACAACACCGCTCCCCTCCCTGGCAACTCACATTGTTTTTCTCCTCCTCTTTTGCACAAACCACAACGCCGAGCACAGGCGCAAGCCACCCACACCGCGCCCCTCCCCGTCCCGTCTTTGGCCGCCGCTCCTCGTTTCCTCGTTTGCCCCCTCCCATCTCCCGAAATGCCATGCCAGCAGCGTTACGCATGCCCCTCCCCTGTCCACACAACACTACCGCCTAACGAACAGCCTTTTCCGGGCCACATGCAGGGCACGCCCACCTCCAAACACTGCCAATTCACGGACGCACGCACGCACACACACACACACACACACACACACACACTCACTTTCTCGACACCTTTCTGTACGGAGGGTGCGTCATCTCGACCGTGACAGAGTGACGGCAACTATCGACGATCCATTTCCCCCCACTGGTAAAACATGTCCACTAACACCTACATACATCATTCAAGTACACAGACAATAGCATACACACAATGGGAGGGCACACGAACATGGACGGCACGGCACTGTCATACACTCTTCCTCAGAACCATATCAACAAACGTTACGTACATCCGGGAAAGCGAAAGCGAAAGCGAAAGCAAAGGCAAAGCCCAATGCAGCCGTCAAAGGTAACGTTCACCACGGCAGACACTTGCAGCCGCGCCGCCGTTAAACGCATTTCAGTGCGGCTCCAATACGCCTCCGACACGGGAACGTTCCGTTGCTCTACGAATGCGTTTCTCCCCTTTTTCCCTTCCTCTCTCTTTTGCCCCCCCCTCCTTGCACTCTTGCCTCATTCCTCACGTTCTGCCCAGACATTCGACCGATCAGAGTCAACCTTTCGTTACCGTTCTCAGCGCGACGGTGTACAACAGTATGACGGGTGTGCCCAAGACTTCGGTTCAGTTGCGTGACGCCGGTCTATCGCGCCGATCGACAGTTACTCAGGGGGCGACGGATCGGACCACGTCACCGACACACAAAACACTTTCAAACAAACAAACAAATACATACCGGATGGACACAGACAAACACGTGTACAGACATTCGCCAAACAAACGACCGGCGCCGCCGCCGCCGCCGCCGTCTAGCGTGCATCTTGAATGACGACATCGGTGTGCGTGCGTCGTACGCAATCAGTCAGACACGGCTATCAAACATCAGAGTCGAATGGTACATCATCGTGCGTGTCGCCGTACACGTACAGTACAATACAACAACAATGCGTCTTAATGGCACGTTCATTTCAACGTCACTCACACACCTCCACGCTGCAGTTACGTCGCACCATTGTCAAACTCGGCGTACAGCAAAGGGAATAGTGGGCGGCAAAAACAAACCAAACAAAAACATTTCACATTTCACCCTCGCCATGTATGATGTGCAAAAAAACAAACCCGCAAACGGCCGTCGTTACGGTGACACAAAAGTCGCCGATCGCACTGTCCCCCCTCGCAGACGGGTAACACACAAACACACACACACCCCAACAACACCAATGGGTCAAAAACCACGCCAACGAGGCGTGCCACCATTCCACGCCACGGCGACCAACCTCGTGGCCGTACCCCGCGCAACACGCTTTGACGCGCCCCCCCACCCACAATCAAAATGCACACATACATCACAGCCGTCCACACAAACAACAACAACAACAACAATTCCGCCCTTCCCGCAAAAGGCAAGTTGGTGGCCCTGAAAAGGGCCGTTTCGCCGCTCTCGCAACGGAGGAGCCTTCTCCATCCTTCCTTCCATTCCAGAGCCACCTCCTTACTTGGAGCTCGTGTACTTGGTCACCGCCTTCGTGCCCTCGCTCACGGCGTGCTTGGCCAGCTCGCCAGGCAGCAACAGCCGCACAGCGGTCTGGATCTCGCGGGACGTGATGGTCGAGCGCTTGTTGTAGTGCGCCAGGCGAGAAGCCTCGGCCGCAATGCGCTCGAAAATGTCGTTCACGAAGCTGTTCATGATGCTCATCGCCTTCGACGAGATGCCCGTGTCAGGGTGCACCTGCTTCAGCACCTTGTAGATGTAGATGGCATAGCTCTCCTTCCTCTTGCGCTTCTTCTTCTTGTCGCCCTTCGAAATGTTCTTCTGCGCCTTGCCAGCCTTCTTGGCGGCCTTCCCGCTAGTCTTGGGCGGCATCTCCAACCAACGTACGGCAGCAGCAACACCAGTAGCAAGCGCTCCGCTCTAGTCAGCGTCTCCCCACACAGTGGCACCCGCCGCCAGCCGCCGCCGCACCTTTACCAGCTCGCCCTGTTGCGGCCGCCGACCAATGGGGCGCGCGCGCAACCGGCCGCCGCACCCGAGCCCATAAAGCACCCCCACCCCGGCTGCGCCGGCACGCACTCCGCTGCTCGACTCGCTGCCGCTCGCACCGGTCGTTTTCGTTTCCGTTTCGTGTGCACCGTCGCTAGCCCATCGCCATGTCCGGACGCGGAAAGGGAGGCAAAGTCAAGGGCAAGTCAAAGTCCCGCTCAAGCAGGGCTGGGCTCCAGTTCCCGGTCGGCAGAATCCACCGCCTCCTGCGCAAGGGAAACTACGCAGAGCGCGTCGGCGCCGGGGCGCCCGTCTACCTCGCCGCCGTCATGGAGTACCTCGCGGCTGAGGTGCTCGAGCTGGCCGGAAACGCGGCCCGCGACAACAAGAAGACGCGCATCATCCCGCGCCACCTGCAGCTTGCCATCCGCAACGACGAGGAGCTCAACAAGCTCCTGTCGGGCGTCACCATCGCACAGGGTGGTGTCCTGCCCAACATCCAGGCCGTCCTGCTGCCAAAGAAGACCGAGAAGAAGGCCTAAAGGAGGCCAGGCAATCGCAGCGCCGCGTGCTCCCCTGCACGCAACGCGCTTTGCCGGCTCGGCCCACAACAATCGGCCCTTTTCAGGGCCACCACACAAACCTACGTCCAAAGCAAAATTTCAGTCGTCCTCGCCGCACCTTGTTTTGTTTTAACTTTGCACTGTCACAGCACAGCCGCCGCCGGCGCACGTCCGCCATCTTGTCGTCCACACAGCCCGTGTGGCCCAACACACACACACACGCACACATTTTGCACCGTCGCAGTCGCCTTCCAAACCGACAACGGCAGCAATAATGACCATTGTTAAAGGGAGGCGTGTCGACACACCGCCCTCCACTCCCGCGCGCAACGGCCGTCGACACGAACGAAACAGCTGATCCGGCCGCCTATGCCCACACGCCTTGCCTCGGAAACCCCAACGCCGCCGCAAACAAACACACAGAGACAAACCACGCAAGCAAATAATCACCGCCTCTCGCACAACAACACACAGCCCGCCCGCCATCTCCGTCGCGATCGATACAAAGACACACAATAACAAACACACAAACGAAGCAGCTCCACACACAGCCAGCCACATGACACGTTTCCTTTCCTTCTCCCCTCCCAGTCACATCACGTCGCTCAAACGGAAAGAAAGAAACAAACAAACAAACAACACAGCGCGCACACACGCAGCAACAACACAGACTCTTTCGCACTTTTCAACTTCCGAACAGTGTGGTGGCCCTGAAAAGGGCCGTTTTCTAGTCTCTCCCACCCACAAGCACGGCCGCGGGAAGGCCAGCGCCCGCTGCGACGCAGCCTAACCGCCGAAACCGTACAGGGTGCGCCCCTGCCTCTTCAGGGCGTACACCACGTCCATGGCCGTCACAGTCTTGCGCTTGGCGTGCTCAGTGTACGTCACCGCGTCGCGGATCACGTTCTCCAGGAACACCTTCAGCACCCCGCGGGTCTCCTCGTAGATCAGACCAGAGATGCGCTTCACGCCGCCCCTGCGAGCCAGGCGGCGGATGGCGGGCTTCGTGATGCCCTGGATGTTGTCGCGCAACACCTTGCGGTGCCGCTTGGCGCCACCCTTGCCGAGCCCCTTTCCTCCCTTGCCGCGGCCTGTCATCCTTCCTTCCTCGGGCAAAGCAAAACGTGCACAAACAGCAGCTGCAGCGGCTGGCGAGTCGGCTACGGTCTGCGCCCAGCGCAGCACATTTCATTCCCTTCTCGGATGGAGAAGGGCGGGCTGTTATAGAGCATGCTTGGGCTCTTTTCAGCCAAGGGTTGTAGTTATGCTGTTTTGGCACAATTTATTGTTTTGGTTGCTGGGGTGCTGGGTAAGGGGTGGATATCTCCCAATTGGGAATTTATTTATTTGCAGGAGTTTGTTGGGGACAGTTCCGGTATTCACCTTAGCGGCCAAGGAAAACCTGCAAAACCCGGCCAGAACTGCTTGTCATGGACCTTCTCTTTATTTTCCGTGACGGAGCCGCCATTGTAGTTGGCGCTGCCGTTCCCGGTGGGCAAGGGCGGCTTCGTGTTCCGCCTCTCGCTCTCTTCTTCTTCTTTCTTCTCTCACTCTGAGGTCCTCTACCTCTGTGGAGGGAGAACTCGGAGTGAGAGGTTTGCTGCTCGTTGTCGTCTCGATTCTGTGCAGCTTCCATGGAGACCTGGTGGGCTCCGTGGCTGCCACTTCGGTTTGCGTGCCGATGGACGCCGCATCCGTCGTCTCGGTTTGGGCGCTTCGATGGCGCTTGCACCGTTTGGACGACGTCTGGGTGCCCTCATCGACACGCACGTTGGCTTCTGTGGGGATGGTTGAGGCGCCGTCGGTAGTCTGACTGGCGCGGTTGATTACCATCCTCTTCTTCTTTGTGGTGGTGTCTTCGGTCTGCGTGGCCGCGGACGCGCTGGTGTGTGCCGTCGGCCCATCACATTGAAGGCGGAGAGCCAAGGCTTCCCTCAGCAGGTGGCAGGCAGCCTCCATCTCCGCGTGGAGAGCCATCCGGAAGCGTGATTCCGCTTCCTCCATCAGCGCGGCGACGTTGTCCACACCGCTGCTGCCTGCTGAGTGGCGTCCCTCCTGCTCGCGCGAGGGGCCCCCCCCACCACCTCTGCCACTGGCGGGTGGAGGGGCCGGCCGCGCGTTGTGGCGAGGCGCTGCTGCTTTGTTCGGCGTCTCGGGGGTTTCAGCGCTGGCGCGCTTCCGCCTCCTCCTCCTCCTCCTCTTCTTCGTTGTCGGCTTCTCGCGGCGGCCGTCTTCTTTGTGGGCAGAGAATGCCCGGCAGCCTCGCCAGCTGGCAACATGGTCGCCGCCACAGCGAACGCATGTTGGCTTGTCGTCTCGAAGCAAAGTGCACTCGCGGGTGTCGTGACCAACACCGCATTTGGCGCACTTCGCTTCGAAACGGCAGTGCTTTGCCACGTGGCCCTCCCTCTGACACTTAAAACACTGAGGTTTCGTGTCGAGGTCGGGCGGAAGTGGCTCGATCTTCACGTCGAAACCTGCTAGGGAGGTTAACCCGCAGATTCCGACGTCTTTGCCTCCTTCTTGGCTGGAATCTTCCTGGGGCGACTCGACAGCCAGGATGAAGAGTGGCGGCCTTCTCCTGTTCGTCCTGTTGTGCAGCTTAACTATGGCCTCATAGTTATGCTGCAACAGGACTTTGCGCACCGATTCCGCCGTCATGATCCACGGTAGCCCCCTCAGTAGGACCTTAAGAAGTGGTTTCCTCTTCTTTGGTCCGCTGTAGGTAGGTGGCTCCATGAGATACGCATTCAGCCGGTCGCAGAGAATCTTTCGATCCTCCTGCGAACGTGGCTGAATGGACAGAGTGGCCTCGTTGTCCAGCATCTGCACTGTTGGGTGGTAGCGTAGTTCCATTGCCACCTCGTCGTAAGTCTCCACCCAGTCTCGACCCGTGTAGCGTATGCACACAGGGAGAACTTGGGCGGAGGGTCGACAAGGTGACGGTGCTACTACCTCTTCTTCTGCGTGTGTGGTCGGTGCGACGGAGAAGCTGCGTCGATCCGAAGAGACGCTGCGCTCACTGCCGTCCGACCGCAGAAAGTCTGCGCGGGTTGGCATCTTTGCGGGAGAGTTGCGCTTCCCGCGTTTCCCTTTGCCCATGGCGAGTGCGGCGTCTCTACACGACAATTTGCTTTCGGCAACACGACAATCTTGCCGAGACGCGCACACTCACCACGGAGCCGCCCTCTCTAACTCTTCACGCGGCAGTTGCGGAGCGCCCTGCTACATGCACCCGCACGCCACCGCTGCCCAACTCGGAATGTGTGCGCCCAGCGCGCCCGCCGCCCCCCTATATAGACTCTGGCCCGCCCTCCCCCCACCACGCGCAACCGAGGGCATATAAGCGCAGCACGGAGGCGCGCGGGCCCGTTGTCAAGGCAGCACCGGACGCCGCGCCGCACCTAACCTCCACGCACGCCGCTCCGCTACCGCTACCGCTACCGCCATGGCCCGCACAAAGCAAACGGCCCGCAAGTCCACCGGCGGAAAGGCGCCGCGCAAACAGCTCGCCACCAAGGCGGCGAGGAAGAGCGCGCCCGCCACCGGAGGCGTCAAGAAGCCCCACCGCTACAGGCCGGGCACCGTCGCCCTGCGAGAAATCAGGCGCTACCAGAAGAGCACAGAGCTGCTCATCCGCAAGCTGCCATTCCAGCGCCTAGTGCGCGAGATCGCCCAGGACTTCAAGACCGACCTGCGCTTCCAGAGCTCCGCAGTCATGGCCCTGCAGGAGGCCAGCGAGGCCTACCTCGTCGGCCTCTTCGAAGACACCAACCTGTGCGCAATCCACGCCAAGCGCGTCACCATCATGCCCAAGGACATCCAGCTCGCGCGCCGCATCCGCGGCGAGCGCGCCTAAACCGCGCCGCGGCACCGCACCGCACAAACAAAAACGGCCCTTTTCAGGGCCACTAACATCTCTCCGTCGCGAGCAAACTTTGTCGGTCGCCTGCCTCTCGCCCCGCAACCCAAAAACAAAAACCACCACTTCCCGTCCGTCCGCCACACCCGCTCACTCTGCCTGCCTGCTAGCAGCGCGCAACAATCACACATCATCCCTCCCCGGCGCTCAAAGCGCACAATACCCAACGGCCGACGTCACACCGCACGGGTGGCTGGCCGGCCGCCGCTTTCGTTTCGAAAACAAAAAAAACCCGCACTCCACTCCGACGGCCAACGGCCAGGCAGGCGCGCTCGCTCGCTCTACACGCCACCGAAATCCCCGCCGACTCCTTCCGCATCTCAACGTGCCCCCCCGTTGCAAAACATAACACACACACACACAAAGGAACAAAACAAAGACCAGACACGACTCGACAAGACAGACATCCGAGAAGAACGAACGCAGGCAAGCCAACCAACGTATTCAAACAAAACAACGTGACAGAAAACCAACCGTCGGCCGCCGCCACAAAACAAACACGGCGACAATCAACCACGACAACAACAACAACAACAACACCGCTTACCGCTACCGCCGCCCACACCCGCCACCGACCCCCGCAATCCAACCACCACGGCACGCAAACAGCATCCCCACGGGCATACAGAAACGCCAGACAGACACCCACACCAAACGCAACACGACAATCAAAACCTTCCCCGACGTGCTTTGATGGCCCTGAGAAGGGCCGTTTTGGGCCGCGCGTCTCTTGCGCGCCACTAGACGACGACGGGGGGTGGGGACGACGGAGTCAAGCGCCAAACCCTTCCTTTCCCATCTCTTTCTCCTCTACTCTACTTCTTCTTCTTGGGCGAAGCCTTCGCCTTAGACGGCGTCGTCGCCTTCTTCGGGCGCGGCGCCTTCGGCTTCTTCGTCGGAACCTTGGCGGCCTTCTTCGCCTTCGACGGCGACTTGGCCTTGGCCGGCTTGGCCGCAGCCGCCTTCTTCGCACCCGCGGGAGCGGCCGACGCCGCAGACGCCTTCTTGGCGGCGCCCGCCTTCCGACCGGTCGCCGCCTTCACGCCACCAGCCTTCTTTGCGCCGGCCGCACGGGCGCCCTTCTTCTCCTTGCTGGCCGGAGCGGCGCGCTTCTTCTTGGCACCGCCAGCACGAGCCTTGCCGCCCTCGGCCGCCCCCCCGCCGCCGGCGCCGGCAAGCTTGAACGAGCCGGACGCGCCCTTCCCCTTCGTCTGCACCAGCTCGCCCGCCACGACGGCCGACTTGAGGTACTTCTTGATAAACGGCGCCAGCTTCTCCGCGTCCAGCTTGTAGTGCGCGGCTATGTACTTCTTGATCGCCTGCAGCGACGACCCGCCGCGCTCCTTCAGACTCTTGATGGCGGCCGTCACCATCTCAGAGGTGCGCGGGTGCGCAGGCTTGGCGCGCGGCTTCTTCGCAGACGACGCAGACTTGGCCTTCTTCGTAGTGCCGGTGGCGGCGGGTGCCGCAGCAGTCTCGTTCGTAGCCGCCTGATCTGCCATTTCGACGACGCGCGTAACACACAGCGAGAGCGAGCGGGACGGCAGGCACGCAAGCACAAGAGCAGAGAATCACAAGGCCCAGCCAGTGTCGCGGGCGGGCGCGGACGGCCGAGAGAGCGGCCGCCACTCTGCGCGCCGCCGCGCCGCGCCTCCCGCGCTTGCTACCGCCCAACGTCCGACAGCCTGTGCGGAGCAGCCCCAAACCTGCGCCACAACCGCCCGCGCCTTTCAAACCACCGAGGATGGGGCTACACACAGCCACACCACAGTCGCCAACCAGTCGCCACGGCAGCGCCGCAAACCACGGCCAAACTGCAGCTACCGCGCGCTACAGCCTGGGTCGGCCCGCCGAGAATCGCCGCCCCCGCCCAAATGCCGCCCCCACAGCCCCAGCCGACGACCCGCCACAATGGCCAAACCTTCGGCAAAACTCCCACACCGTCGCCGCGGCAGCCCGGCCAGCGCGGCCGGCGCCACAGCCACACAAGCCGAGGCGTGCGGCGATGACGGCCGTGCAAACGCGCCTCCGCCGCCCCATCGCCTTCCGTCGCCCTCCCGCCGTTTCCCGATCGGCCCGCAGCCGTCGGGCCACATCGCGCGCCGTCCTCCTCCTCTCGCCCGCCAACATTCACAGCCGTTTCTCAACAATTGCCCGCCGCAAACGGACGCCGCCTGCGCAACAGGCGCCGCCGCCCCTCGCCGCTTCCGACCCAACCCCTCGACCGAGGCAAACCGCAATCCGAATCTACAGACCAACCCAATCTGCCGTCAAGCACACACGACAGCCGACCTTACACGTTACGCGTTACACATTACGTTTACACGTCTACGTTAGGTTAGGTTAGGTGGACGTGGGTTAGGTTAAGGGGACTTGGGTTAGGTTAAGCGTCAAACTTAGGTTAAGCATTCAAACACGTCAGGCGTCAGAGGTTAGGTTAGGTTAGGTTAGGTTAGGTTAGGTTAGGTTAGGTTAGGTTAGGTTACACGTTAGGTTAAGGGGTCAGTGCTAGGTTAAGAAGCGTCAAACGTAGGTTACAAAAGCGTTCAAACGTGAGGCGTGCCGGACAGCTTACCTTACGTAGACGTTAGGGGCTCACAGGCTGAGCTCACCTCGCCACACCACACGTTAGGTTCGGTTCGGTTCGCTCGGCTCAGCGTAAAGCGCCGAGGTCAGGGTTACGTTCGTTCACCTTCGGGCGCCACACTTTCGGTTGAAAGGTCGCGACGGGACGACGTCGGCAGGCACGCCGCAAACGAACAAAAACGTACAGACGACGTCGGAAACCGCCGACAGACGGGGGAGCAGCACGACCACGACCACGACCAGACACCGAGCGCGAACGAGACACACGCGAACCACCCCCACCGGCCAAAGGGCACCACACAACAACCCAGAGCACCACGTGTCGACACCAGAGCAACCCGCCGCTCACGCGACATGGCTGGCACCGAAGGGCAACCGCCCGCAACTGCGCTTTCCGCGCCGGCCCGGATGCACGTCGTGCTACAACAACACCACTACCGTACACAGCCGCTGTTCACAACATCACTATCAATGGCGCGCCCGCGGCTCGCCGCCGTCGCAGTCGCAGCCCCAACGCCAGCACTTTTGCACCACCATTCACACGCACCGCAACACAGCTCGCCGACACAGCCGAACAAAACAAACACCACACAACAACAGCAACAACGCCGCCGCCTCTACTTGTGCCGGCGACCCACCCCGCCGATGGCGCACCTCTCGCCAGCCGGCAATCGACACACACGCACCCACCCACCGGGGCCCAGTGCAAAAAAAAAAAAAAAAAAAAACACACAAAAACAAAAAAACCAAACAACACAAACGACACGGGAAGCGCACACCGCCACTTCGCGCGCACGCCACCAACCAGTCGTCGTCTCAAAATAACAAACACAAACAAAATAAACTAACAACTAGGGCAACACAAAACAAAAACGCCTCGCACGAACCGCCCACAAAAAGGACAAGCACACGCACAGCCTCTGCTGACGACCACGACGCAGCGGCACGCTGCTCCTGTCCCGCGCCCCGCGCCCCACTCGATTCACAACTCACGCGACACCGTCAACGACGGGCTCGCTTCCCGCAACCTACCACCTTTCCGCCACGACGCACAGCCCCAGCCCCACCCGACGACGCCCGTGGCAACGACTGCACTTTCACCACCGCCTCCCCCTTCCCCCCCAAAACACACACACACACACACACACAGCCAGCCAAAAACGCACTCGCGACCCACACATGCACGTGCATCGGCACACGCCAACCAGTCAACGTCGACAACCACACGCAAGGCTCGAAACGAAACCGGCGTCCTTCCACGTTGCCATCAAGCTACGCGACACAAGACACAAGGAACCAACACAACAGCCGGCCCCACTAATTCCCACTCTCACGCCGCAAAAAGCACACCGAAACCGCCAAACGCACGCACATTCCCCTTCGCACTGACACCACCGACCGGCTCGCTACCACACACCTCTCGGCAGCCGTTTCACGCCAATTCGCCACACCGCCCACACAGTCGACAAGCGCCCGCCCTGTACGGCACACGCAACGACGCAGCGCAGCAAAGGGCGCCCGCAACACATACCTCTCCGCCGCCCGACGCGCCAACCGCCACACCACACCGCCAGCCACTCGCAAATTGTGCACTGCCACCAGCCACACGTCCAACACGCCGCGCCGCCTCCGGCCACCCGCCAGGGGGCGCTCACGTCCGCGACAACAGCGCGGCCCGCCGGGCCGGGCCGAACCGAACCGAGCCGCCGCTGCTCTGCACTCGGCACGGCCACACCCTGCTGCAGACCGGGCTCGTCCCTCTGTACGCGTCTGCCTGCGCATCAACACAACACGACCTTTTTTTTTTTTTTCCTCTCTACCGCCATCCCTTCTTCTCGCGTTTTACTCGTTGTTGCAGCAGCGGCGCACACCTACACATCCACAGCCCCAGCCGAGCCGGCCTCACCTCAGGGCCCGCCGCCAGCGTCTCCTCCTCGGGCACAGGTGCGGTGCTGTGGCCGCCCATCCAACCGCATTGCTGGCCGTCCAGCCACCAGGCGTTCCCACTGCCGCGAGCCACGCCGCGCACCGACCCTGCTGCAGAAAACGAAGCATAGCCAGAGACCGACCGATACACAAAGCAAGCCGTCGCCTCGCCTCTTGTCCTTCCTGCCTTCCTTCCGCCCCCGCCCTTCTCACACCACCGCCTCTCCACTTTCGCCCCCCCCCCCCTCCTTTTTTTTCTTCTTTCTTTCTTTCTTTGGCCCTCTCTCCTTCCCGCCATGGCGGTTACGGCACCGCCTGCAGCGGCAGATTTTTTGCGCCCACACGCCTACTCCTACCACCATTAACCTTGCCCTGCCCTGCCCATCAACGTCGCAGTCGAACCGACGCTTGCCAACACACTGCCCACGTTCCTTTCTCTTTTCGGCCTACGCCCATTACGCGCCGCCGCCACAGCACCTTCCCTTCCCACAACACACCGACGTCATCACACGCACCCAAAACAGGGGCCACGACCGTGTTCCTCGCCCACTCCCATCCCGCACGGTACGCACATTCCCAACTACTACCGCGCACCCTCCCTTTCCACTCTGTGTGTCTCTGTGTCTGTGTCCTGTCCGCGCGTGACGCCTCTCAACATCCGCCGTCCCCCGTCCCGTTTTCGCCCCCATGCCGTCGTCGCGCCGCCTCCTCCCCGTCCACCGCCGCCCCTGTCCGCCCCGCACCACACCATACACCGCTGCTTGTCCCGGCCGTTGCCACCAAAGGCGCCGACCGCAAACGCGCCACGCCGCAGCCCCCGTGCGTCTCGCGCTCGCTTGCATCTCCGTGCCGACGCTGCCTCTCTTCCCACTCGCACTCGACCTCGACAACACAGTCTTTGGCTCCGCCACTGCGTGTTCCGGTGGTACGCACGCTGCAACACGTATGTATTCATTACCAGAGCGATGGCGAGGCATGACAGCATCTCTGTCTGACCAGAGAGTTCTTTATCGCTGCTAGTCGGCGCTTGGACCGCGCCAGACGACAGTAGTGGCACGCACCGGGTCGCCAGGAACAGTTGTTATATATATTGTAGCGCGAGTCGGGAGAGGTAGTAGTCGGTCGACAGTAGTAGCGGGTGGACGGTTGTACTGAGCGGGCGTCGGCGGCGTGCTCTGCTCGTCTCGCGACTCTGGTCACGGTTCGGGACGATGTATAGTATATTGTGTTATAATCAAGAGGTGGTGTGACGCTGCATTGCGCAAATCTGATAACGTATGTTCATTGTACTTATTTTGTTCAACAACACAAGCCCCACTATTACTTTTTTTCTAAAGTAACTTTTGTCTCTTAACGAAAAACATTCACTTTTTAAAGACTACTTCCTATGGCATTTCCCTCCAAGGAGTGCAATTAATTACCAGCCAGCACTCATTCATTGCACACAGCTGTGTAAGGGGTATCTACAATCGAGGAGCGGATATAAATGCAATTTTTTGTTTCTTTTTGTTTTTTGTTTTGTGTGTGTGTTGTAACCTCCCAGCAATATTTAAAATAATGGACAATGTTATTTACGGATGCTAATGGACATTGCGCTAATTGTAACCTCGCCCACAATGAGAGGTATTGAAAATGGCAACAACAATGTGCAATTCGCAATCTGACTCAAATATAAAGTCTTCACACAACATTTAAAAAAGTCCGTTCAGTGACAAGAAACTTCAATTAAACCGAAATATCGGTCTTTGGCCCTGTGCAAAACAATCGGAATTAAAGTCTTACCTCCGAATAAATGGATGTCACATTTCTGCTCTGGTTGTTGCGCAGCGCTTGGAGGAACTGCATTGCAAATAATAATATTCTCTTTTTTTGTGATTTTAGTGACATTTTTCTTCAAAGAAGTGGAACGAACTCTTTAGTTCAATAAAAGATTAAATGTTTGAAAAATGCTTTTGAAATAAAAATTATTATTGGGGAACTTGTTGGAGCATAATTACAATAAATACAATTTCTCATTATCTAATGATTATATTAATTAACAGTATACCTTATTCACCATCTTGACCAGTGTTGCCGACCGCCTACATCACACAACCGCACTCGGCTGCTACTACTGACCGACCGCTCTGCATGACGACTATTAGCGTACTGCACGCGACGACTACTGACAGAGTACAGCCCTCAACTACACAGACTGACTGACTGACTGAGAACCGCTCGCAACACTCGCGCAGTCCAGCGCAAACTCTCTGGTCACAGATGCTACAATGTCTCGCCATCGCTACTATGTTACATACGTGTTTCAGTGTCTTTTTCATTGGGGTAACGATCTTTGGCTCTTTTTATTCTGAATACAGGGCCAAAGGTCAACGGCTGCTGCCCTTATACAATTTATCAGGTTTCATTATGTCTGTTGCAATGTTACATACGGTTCACTCTTTCATTAATATTATCGTTGGGTTTGTTTTGTAGGGACGTTAACATTCTGGCACATTTTTATTATCATCGGACTCTCTGCTATTTGTGCAGGGAGGTTATACCTGGGTCCATTTCCATTTCCATTTACATTTTAATATTGATAGACTTTTTGTTTTCTTTTTTGTTTCTTGTTGTTTTTCCTTCTTTTTTTTTGTTGTTTTTTTTCTTTTGTTTTGTTTTTCCCGCTCTCACCACCACCGCCGCATCACGCCTTCCGTTTTCTTGGTTTCTTTTCTGTGCTTCAACATCACCGCGCCCCATTTCCACACCACAGCCATCAGCCTCCAAGACGGGCGGGCGCAGTGTGCCATTTCCGGCGCACAAGCACACCCGTACGGTACTCTCCTCGCCCCCACGCCACCAACAACACAGCGACCACGCGGCTTTCAGGCACGGCACGGCACGGCACGGCACCGGCGAAATGCGCCGCCCCCGCCCCCGCCCCTCCGCGCATCCGTCCGTCTCGCCACGTTCACTGACAGCCGCGTCTGCGGCTACACCACGACAACCACAACACAACACCGCTCCCCTCCCTGGCAACTCACATTGTTTTTCTCCTCCTCTTTTGCACAAACCACAACGCCGAGCACAGGCGCAAGCCACCCACACCGCGCCCCTCCCCGTCCCGTCTTTGGCCGCCGCTCCTCGTTTCCTCGTTTGCCCCCTCCCATCTCCCGAAATGCCATGCCAGCAGCGTTACGCATGCCCCTCCCCTGTCCACACAACACTACCGCCTAACGAACAGCCTTTTCCGGGCCACATGCAGGGCACGCCCACCTCCAAACACTGCCAATTCACGGACGCACGCACGCACACACACACACACACACACACACACACACTCACTTTCTCGACACCTTTCTGTACGGAGGGTGCGTCATCTCGACCGTGACAGAGTGACGGCAACTATCGACGATCCATTTCCCCCCACTGGTAAAACATGTCCACTAACACCTACATACATCATTCAAGTACACAGACAATAGCATACACACAATGGGAGGGCACACGAACATGGACGGCACGGCACTGTCATACACTCTTCCTCAGAACCATATCAACAAACGTTACGTACATCCGGGAAAGCGAAAGCGAAAGCGAAAGCAAAGGCAAAGCCCAATGCAGCCGTCAAAGGTAACGTTCACCACGGCAGACACTTGCAGCCGCGCCGCCGTTAAACGCATTTCAGTGCGGCTCCAATACGCCTCCGACACGGGAACGTTCCGTTGCTCTACGAATGCGTTTCTCCCCTTTTTCCCTTCCTCTCTCTTTTGCCCCCCCCTCCTTGCACTCTTGCCTCATTCCTCACGTTCTGCCCAGACATTCGACCGATCAGAGTCAACCTTTCGTTACCGTTCTCAGCGCGACGGTGTACAACAGTATGACGGGTGTGCCCAAGACTTCGGTTCAGTTGCGTGACGCCGGTCTATCGCGCCGATCGACAGTTACTCAGGGGGCGACGGATCGGACCACGTCACCGACACACAAAACACTTTCAAACAAACAAACAAATACATACCGGATGGACACAGACAAACACGTGTACAGACATTCGCCAAACAAACGACCGGCGCCGCCGCCGCCGCCGCCGTCTAGCGTGCATCTTGAATGACGACATCGGTGTGCGTGCGTCGTACGCAATCAGTCAGACACGGCTATCAAACATCAGAGTCGAATGGTACATCATCGTGCGTGTCGCCGTACACGTACAGTACAATACAACAACAATGCGTCTTAATGGCACGTTCATTTCAACGTCACTCACACACCTCCACGCTGCAGTTACGTCGCACCATTGTCAAACTCGGCGTACAGCAAAGGGAATAGTGGGCGGCAAAAACAAACCAAACAAAAACATTTCACATTTCACCCTCGCCATGTATGATGTGCAAAAAAACAAACCCGCAAACGGCCGTCGTTACGGTGACACAAAAGTCGCCGATCGCACTGTCCCCCCTCGCAGACGGGTAACACACAAACACACACACACCCCAACAACACCAATGGGTCAAAAACCACGCCAACGAGGCGTGCCACCATTCCACGCCACGGCGACCAACCTCGTGGCCGTACCCCGCGCAACACGCTTTGACGCGCCCCCCCACCCACAATCAAAATGCACACATACATCACAGCCGTCCACAAACAACAACAACAACAACAATTCCGCCCTTCCCGCAAAAGGCAAGTTGGTGGCCCTGAAAAGGGCCGTTTCGCCGCTCTCGCAACGGAGGAGCCTTCTCCATCCTTCCTTCCATTCCAGAGCCACCTCCTTACTTGGAGCTCGTGTACTTGGTCACCGCCTTCGTGCCCTCGCTCACGGCGTGCTTGGCCAGCTCGCCAGGCAGCAACAGCCGCACAGCGGTCTGGATCTCGCGGGACGTGATGGTCGAGCGCTTGTTGTAGTGCGCCAGGCGAGAAGCCTCGGCCGCAATGCGCTCGAAAATGTCGTTCACGAAGCTGTTCATGATGCTCATCGCCTTCGACGAGATGCCCGTGTCAGGGTGCACCTGCTTCAGCACCTTGTAGATGTAGATGGCATAGCTCTCCTTCCTCTTGCGCTTCTTCTTCTTGTCGCCCTTCGAAATGTTCTTCTGCGCCTTGCCAGCCTTCTTGGCGGCCTTCCCGCTAGTCTTGGGCGGCATCTCCAACCAACGTACGGCAGCAGCAACACCAGTAGCAAGCGCTCCGCTCTAGTCAGCGTCTCCCCACACAGTGGCACCCGCCGCCAGCCGCCGCCGCACCTTTACCAGCTCGCCCTGTTGCGGCCGCCGACCAATGGGGCGCGCGCGCAACCGGCCGCCGCACCCGAGCCCATAAAGCACCCCCACCCCGGCTGCGCCGGCACGCACTCCGCTGCTCGACTCGCTGCCGCTCGCACCGGTCGTTTTCGTTTCCGTTTCGTGTGCACCGTCGCTAGCCCATCGCCATGTCCGGACGCGGAAAGGGAGGCAAAGTCAAGGGCAAGTCAAAGTCCCGCTCAAGCAGGGCTGGGCTCCAGTTCCCGGTCGGCAGAATCCACCGCCTCCTGCGCAAGGGAAACTACGCAGAGCGCGTCGGCGCCGGGGCGCCCGTCTACCTCGCCGCCGTCATGGAGTACCTCGCGGCTGAGGTGCTCGAGCTGGCCGGAAACGCGGCCCGCGACAACAAGAAGACGCGCATCATCCCGCGCCACCTGCAGCTTGCCATCCGCAACGACGAGGAGCTCAACAAGCTCCTGTCGGGCGTCACCATCGCACAGGGTGGTGTCCTGCCCAACATCCAGGCCGTCCTGCTGCCAAAGAAGACCGAGAAGAAGGCCTAAAGGAGGCCAGGCAATCGCAGCGCCGCGTGCTCCCCTGCACGCAACGCGCTTTGCCGGCTCGGCCCACAACAATCGGCCCTTTTCAGGGCCACCACACAAACCTACGTCCAAAGCAAAATTTCAGTCGTCCTCGCCGCACCTTGTTTTGTTTTAACTTTGCACTGTCACAGCACAGCCGCCGCCGGCGCACGTCCGCCATCTTGTCGTCCACACAGCCCGTGTGGCCCAACACACACACACACGCACACATTTTGCACCGTCGCAGTCGCCTTCCAAACCGACAACGGCAGCAATAATGACCATTGTTAAAGGGAGGCGTGTCGACACACCGCCCTCCACTCCCGCGCGCAACGGCCGTCGACACGAACGAAACAGCTGATCCGGCCGCCTATGCCCACACGCCTTGCCTCGGAAACCCCAACGCCGCCGCAAACAAACACACAGAGACAAACCACGCAAGCAAATAATCACCGCCTCTCGCACAACAACACACAGCCCGCCCGCCATCTCCGTCGCGATCGATACAAAGACACACAAACGAAGCAGCTCCACACACAGCCAGCCACATGACACGTTTCCTTTCCTTCTCCCCTCCCAGTCACATCACGTCGCTCAAACGGAAAGAAAGAAACAAACAAACAAACAACACAGCGCGCACACACGCAGCAACAACACAGACTCTTTCGCACTTTTCAACTTCCGAACAGTGTGGTGGCCCTGAAAAGGGCCGTTTTCTAGTCTCTCCCACCCACAAGCACGGCCGCGGGAAGGCCAGCGCCCGCTGCGACGCAGCCTAACCGCCGAAACCGTACAGGGTGCGCCCCTGCCTCTTCAGGGCGTACACCACGTCCATGGCCGTCACAGTCTTGCGCTTGGCGTGCTCAGTGTACGTCACCGCGTCGCGGATCACGTTCTCCAGGAACACCTTCAGCACCCCGCGGGTCTCCTCGTAGATCAGACCAGAGATGCGCTTCACGCCGCCCCTGCGAGCCAGGCGGCGGATGGCGGGCTTCGTGATGCCCTGGATGTTGTCGCGCAACACCTTGCGGTGCCGCTTGGCGCCACCCTTGCCGAGCCCCTTTCCTCCCTTGCCGCGGCCTGTCATCCTTCCTTCCTCGGGCAAAGCAAAACGTGCACAAACAGCAGCTGCAGCGGCTGGCGAGTCGGCTACGGTCTGCGCCCAGCGCGCCCGCCGCCCCCCTATATAGACTCTGGCCCGCCCTCCCCCCACCACGCGCAACCGAGGGCATATAAGCGCAGCACGGAGGCGCGCGGGCCCGTTGTCAAGGCAGCACCGGACGCCGCGCCGCACCTAACCTCCACGCACGCCGCTCCGCTACCGCTACCGCTACCGCCATGGCCCGCACAAAGCAAACGGCCCGCAAGTCCACCGGCGGAAAGGCGCCGCGCAAACAGCTCGCCACCAAGGCGGCGAGGAAGAGCGCGCCCGCCACCGGAGGCGTCAAGAAGCCCCACCGCTACAGGCCGGGCACCGTCGCCCTGCGAGAAATCAGGCGCTACCAGAAGAGCACAGAGCTGCTCATCCGCAAGCTGCCATTCCAGCGCCTAGTGCGCGAGATCGCCCAGGACTTCAAGACCGACCTGCGCTTCCAGAGCTCCGCAGTCATGGCCCTGCAGGAGGCCAGCGAGGCCTACCTCGTCGGCCTCTTCGAAGACACCAACCTGTGCGCAATCCACGCCAAGCGCGTCACCATCATGCCCAAGGACATCCAGCTCGCGCGCCGCATCCGCGGCGAGCGCGCCTAAACCGCGCCGCGGCACCGCACCGCACAAACAAAAACGGCCCTTTTCAGGGCCACTAACATCTCTCCGTCGCGAGCAAACTTTGTCGGTCGCCTGCCTCTCGCCCCGCAACCCAAAAACAAAAACCACCACTTCCCGTCCGTCCGCCACACCCGCTCACTCTGCCTGCCTGCTAGCAGCGCGCAACAATCACACATCATCCCTCCCCGGCGCTCAAAGCGCACAATACCCAACGGCCGACGTCACACCGCACGGGTGGCTGGCCGGCCGCCGCTTTCGTTTCGAAAACAAAAAAAACCCGCACTCCACTCCGACGGCCAACGGCCAGGCAGGCGCGCTCGCTCGCTCTACACGCCACCGAAATCCCCGCCGACTCCTTCCGCATCTCAACGTGCCCCCCCGTTGCAAAACATAACACACACACACACAAAGGAACAAAACAAAGACCAGACACGACTCGACAAGACAGACATCCGAGAAGAACGAACGCAGGCAAGCCAACCAACGTATTCAAACAAAACAACGTGACAGAAAACCAACCGTCGGCCGCCGCCACAAAACAAACACGGCGACTCAACCACGACAACAACAACAACAACAACACCGCTTGCCGCTACCGCCGCCCACACCCGCCACCGACCCCCGCAATCCAACCACCACGGCACGCAAACAGCATCCCCACGGGCATACAGAAACGCCAGACAGACACCCACACCAAACGCAACACGACAATCAAAACCTTCCCCGACGTGCTTTGATGGCCCTGAGAAGGGCCGTTTTGGGCCGCGCGTCTCTTGCGCGCCACTAGACGACGACGGGGGGTGGGGACGACGGAGTCAAGCGCCAAACCCTTCCTTTCCCATCTCTTTCTCCTCTACTCTACTTCTTCTTCTTGGGCGAAGCCTTCGCCTTAGACGGCGTCGTCGCCTTCTTCGGGCGCGGCGCCTTCGGCTTCTTCGTCGGAACCTTGGCGGCCTTCTTCGCCTTCGACGGCGACTTGGCCTTGGCCGGCTTGGCCGCAGCCGCCTTCTTCGCACCCGCGGGAGCGGCCGACGCCGCAGACGCCTTCTTGGCGGCGCCCGCCTTCCGACCGGTCGCCGCCTTCACGCCACCAGCCTTCTTTGCGCCGGCCGCACGGGCGCCCTTCTTCTCCTTGCTGGCCGGAGCGGCGCGCTTCTTCTTGGCACCGCCAGCACGAGCCTTGCCGCCCTCGGCCGCCCCCCCGCCGCCGGCGCCGGCAAGCTTGAACGAGCCGGACGCGCCCTTCCCCTTCGTCTGCACCAGCTCGCCCGCCACGACGGCCGACTTGAGGTACTTCTTGATAAACGGCGCCAGCTTCTCCGCGTCCAGCTTGTAGTGCGCGGCTATGTACTTCTTGATCGCCTGCAGCGACGACCCGCCGCGCTCCTTCAGACTCTTGATGGCGGCCGTCACCATCTCAGAGGTGCGCGGGTGCGCAGGCTTGGCGCGCGGCTTCTTCGCAGACGACGCAGACTTGGCCTTCTTCGTAGTGCCGGTGGCGGCGGGTGCCGCAGCAGTCTCGTTCGTAGCCGCCTGATCTGCCATTTCGACGACGCGCGTAACACACAGCGAGAGCGAGCGGGACGGCAGGCACGCAAGCACAAGAGCAGAGAATCACAAAGGCCCCAGCCAGTGTCGCGGGCGGGCGCGGACGGCCGAGAGAGCGGCCGCCACTCTGCGCGCCCGCCGCGCCGCGCCTCCCGCGCTTGCTACCGCCCAACGTCCGACAGCCTGTGCGGAGCAGCCCCAAACCTGCGCCACAACCGCCCGCGCCTTTCAAACCACCGAGGATGGGGCTACACACAGCCACACCACAGTCGCCAACCAGTCGCCACGGCAGCGCCGCAAACCACGGCCAAACTGCAGCTACCGCGCGCTACAGCCTGGGTCGGCCCGCCGAGAATCGCCGCCCCCCGCCCAAATGCCGCCCCCACAGCCCAGCCGACGACCCGCCACAATGGCCAAACCTTCGGCAAAACTCCCACACCGTCGCCGCGGCAGCCCGGCCAGCGCGGCCGGCGCCACAGCCACACAAGCCGAGGCGTGCGGCGATGACGGCCGTGCAAACGCGCCTCCGCCGCCCCATCGCCTTCCGTCGCCCTCCCGCCGTTTCCCGATCGGCCCGCAGCCGTCGGGCCACATCGCGCGCCGTCCTCCTCCTCTCGCCCGCCAACATTCACAGCCGTTTCTCAACAATTGCCCGCCGCAAACGGACGCCGCCTGCGCAACAGGCGCCGCCGCCCCTCGCCGCTTCCGACCCAACCCCTCGACCGAGGCAAACCGCAATCGAATCTACAGACCAACCCAATCTGCCGTCAAGCACACACGACAGCCGACCTTACACGTTACGCGTTACACATTACGTTTACACGTCTACGTTAGGTTAGGTTAGGTGGACGTGGGTTTGGTTAAGGGGACTTGGGTTAGGTTAAGCGTCAAACTTAGGTTAAGCATTCAAACACGTCAGGCGTACAGAGGTTAGGTAGGTTAGGTTAGGTTAGGTTAGGTTAGGTTAGGTTAGGTTACACGTTAGGTTAAGGGGTCAGTGCTAGGTTAAGAAGCGTCAAACGTAGGTTACAAAAGCGTTCAAACGTGAGGCGTGAGCCGGACAGCTTACCTTACGTAGACGTTAGGGGCTCACAGGCTGAGCTCACCTCGCCACACCACACGTTAGGTTCGGTTCGGTTCGCTCGGCTCAGCGTAAAGCGCCGAGGTCAGGGTTACGTTCGTTCACCTTCGGGCGCCACACTTTCGGTTGAAAGGTCGCGACGGGACGACGTCGGCAGGCACGCCGCAAACGAACAAAAACGTACAGACGACGTCGGAAACCGCCGACAGACGGGGGAGCAGCACGACCACGACCACGACCAGACACCGAGCGCGAACGAGACACACGCGAACCACCCCCACCGGCCAAAGGGCACCACACAACAACCCAGAGCACCACGTGTCGACACCAGAGCAACCCGCCGCTCACGCGACATGGCTGGCACCGAAGGGCAACCGCCCGCAACTGCGCTTTCCGCGCCGGCCCGCCGGATGCACGTCGTGCTACAACAACACCACTACCGTACACAGCCGCTGTTCACAACATCACTATCAATGGCGCGCCCGCGGCTCGCCGCCGTCGCAGTCGCAGCCCCAACGCCAGCACTTTTGCACCACCATTCACACGCACCGCAACACAGCTCGCCGACACAGCCGAACAAAACAAACACCACACAACAACAGCAACAACGCCGCCGCCTCTACTTGTGCCGGCGACCCACCCCGCCGATGGCGCACCTCTCGCCAGCCGGCAATCGACACACACGCACCCACCCACCGGGGCCCAGTGCAAAAAAAAAAAAAAAAAAAACACACAAAAACAAAAAAACCAAACAACACAAACGACACGGGAAGCGCACACCGCCACTTCGCGCGCACGCCACCAACCAGTCGTCGTCTCAAAATAACAAACACAAACAAAATAAACTAACAACTAGGGCAACACAAAACAAAAACGCCTCGCACGAACCGCCCACAAAAAGGACAAGCACACGCACAGCCTCTGCTGACGACCACGACGCAGCGGCACGCTGCTCCTGTCCCGCGCCCCGCGCCCCACTCGATTCACAACTCACGCGACACCGTCAACGACGGGCTCGCTTCCCGCAACCTACCACCTTTCCGCCACGACGCACAGCCCCAGCCCCACCCGACGACGCCCGTGGCAACGACTGCACTTTCACCACCGCCTCCCCCTTCCCCCCCAAAACACACACACACACACACACACAGCCAGCCAAAAACGCACTCGCGACCCACACATGCACGTGCATCGGCACACGCCAACCAGTCAACGTCGACAACCACACGCAAGGCTCGAAACGAAACCGGCGTCCTTCCACGTTGCCATCAAGCTACGCGACACAAGACACAAGGAACCAACACAACAGCCGGCCCCACTAATTCCCACTCTCACGCCGCAAAAAGCACACCGAAACCGCCAAACGCACGCACATTCCCCTTCGCACTGACACCACCGACCGGCTCGCTACCACACACCTCTCGGCAGCCGTTTCACGCCAATTCGCCACACCGCCCACACAGTCGACAAGCGCCCGCCCTGTACGGCACACGCAACGACGCAGCGCAGCAAAGGGCGCCCGCAACACATACCTCTCCGCCGCCCGACGCGCCAACCGCCACACCACACCGCCAGCCACTCGCAAATTGTGCACTGCCACCAGCCACACGTCCAACACGCCGCGCCGCCTCCGGCCACCCGCCAGGGGGCGCTCACGTCCGCGACAACAGCGCGGCCCGCCGGGCCGGGCCGAACCGAACCGAGCCGCCGCTGCTCTGCACTCGGCACGGCCACACCCTGCTGCAGACCGGGCTCGTCCCTCTGTACGCGTCTGCCTGCGCATCAACACAACACGACCTTTTTTTTTTTTTTCCTCTCTACCGCCATCCCTTCTTCTCGCGTTTTACTCGTTGTTGCAGCAGCGGCGCACACCTACACATCCACAGCCCCAGCCGAGCCGGCCTCACCTCAGGGCCCGCCGCCAGCGTCTCCTCCTCGGGCACAGGTGCGGTGCTGTGGCCGCCCATCCAACCGCATTGCTGGCCGTCCAGCCACCAGGCGTTCCCACTGCCGCGAGCCACGCCGCGCACCGACCCTGCTGCAGAAAACGAAGCATAGCCAGAGACCGACCGATACACAAAGCAAGCCGTCGCCTCGCCTCTTGTCCTTCCTGCCTTCCTTCCGCCCCCGCCCTTCTCACACCACCGCCTCTCCACTTTCGCCCCCCCCCCCCTCCTTTTTTTTCTTCTTTCTTTCTTTCTTTGGCCCTCTCTCCTTCCCGCCATGGCGGTTACGGCACCGCCTGCAGCGGCAGATTTTTTGCGCCCACACGCCTACTCCTACCACCATTAACCTTGCCCTGCCCTGCCCATCAACGTCGCAGTCGAACCGACGCTTGCCAACACACTGCCCACGTTCCTTTCTCTTTTCGGCCTACGCCCATTACGCGCCGCCGCCACAGCACCTTCCCTTCCCACAACACACCGACGTCATCACACGCACCCAAAACAGGGGCCACGACCGTGTTCCTCGCCCACTCCCATCCCGCACGGTACGCACATTCCCAACTACTACCGCGCACCCTCCCTTTCCACTCTGTGTGTCTCTGTGTCTGTGTCCTGTCCGCGCGTGACGCCTCTCAACATCCGCCGTCCCCCGTCCCGTTTTCGCCCCCATGCCGTCGTCGCGCCGCCTCCTCCCCGTCCACCGCCGCCCCTGTCCGCCCCGCACCACACCATACACCGCTGCTTGTCCCGGCCGTTGCCACCAAAGGCGCCGACCGCAAACGCGCCACGCCGCAGCCCCCGTGCGTCTCGCGCTCGCTTGCATCTCCGTGCCGACGCTGCCTCTCTTCCCACTCGCACTCGACCTCGACAACACAGTCTTTGGCTCCGCCACTGCGTGTTCCGGTGGTACGCACGCTGCAACACGTATGTATTCATTACCAGAGCGATGGCGAGGCATGACAGCATCTCTGTCTGACCAGAGAGTTCTTTATCGCTGCTAGTCGGCGCTTGGACCGCGCCAGACGACAGTAGTGGCACGCACCGGGTCGCCAGGAACAGTTGTTATATATATTGTAGCGCGAGTCGGGAGAGGTAGTAGTCGGTCGACAGTAGTAGCGGGTGGACGGTTGTACTGAGCGGGCGTCGGCGGCGTGCTCTGCTCGTCTCGCGACTCTGGTCACGGTTCGGGACGATGTATAGTATATTGTGTTATAATCAAGAGGTGGTGTGACGCTGCATTGCGCAAATCTGATAACGTATGTTCATTGTACTTATTTTGTTCAACAACACAAGCCCCACTATTACTTTTTTTCTAAAGTAACTTTTGTCTCTTAACGAAAAACATTCACTTTTTAAAGACTACTTCCTATGGCATTTCCCTCCAAGGAGTGCAATTAATTACCAGCCAGCACTCATTCATTGCACACAGCTGTGTAAGGGGTATCTACAATCGAGGAGCGGATATAAATGCAATTTTTTGTTTCTTTTTGTTTTTTGTTTTGTGTGTGTGTTGTAACCTCCCAGCAATATTTAAAATAATGGACAATGTTATTTACGGATGCTAATGGACATTGCGCTAATTGTAACCTCGCCCACAATGAGAGGTATTGAAAATGGCAACAACAATGTGCAATTCGCAATCTGACTCAAATATAAAGTCTTCACACAACATTTAAAAAAGTCCGTTCAGTGACAAGAAACTTCAATTAAACCGAAATATCGGTCTTTGGCCCTGTGCAAAACAATCGGAATTAAAGTCTTACCTCCGAATAAATGGATGTCACATTTCTGCTCTGGTTGTTGCGCAGCGCTTGGAGGAACTGCATTGCAAATAATAATATTCTCTTTTTTTGTGATTTTAGTGACATTTTTCTTCAAAGAAGTGGAACGAACTCTTTAGTTCAATAAAAGATTAAATGTTTGAAAAATGCTTTTGAAATAAAAATTATTATTGGGGAACTTGTTGGAGCATAATTACAATAAATACAATTTCTCATTATCTAATGATTATATTAATTAACAGTATACCTTATTCACCATCTTGACCAGTGTTGCCGACCGCCTACATCACACAACCGCACTCGGCTGCTACTACTGACCGACCGCTCTGCATGACGACTATTAGCGTACTGCACGCGACGACTACTGACAGAGTACAGCCCTCAACTACACAGACTGACTGACTGACTGAGAACCGCTCGCAACACTCGCGCAGTCCAGCGCAAACTCTCTGGTCACAGATGCTACAATGTCTCGCCATCGCTACTATGTTACATACGTGTTTCAGTGTCTTTTTCATTGGGGTAACGATCTTTGGCTCTTTTTATTCTGAATACAGGGCCAAAGGTCAACGGCTGCTGCCCTTATACAATTTATCAGGTTTCATTATGTCTGTTGCAATGTTACATACGGTTCACTCTTTCATTAATATTATCGTTGGGTTTGTTTTGTAGGGACGTTAACATTCTGGCACATTTTTATTATCATCGGACTCTCTGCTATTTGTGCAGGGAGGTTATACCTGGGTCCATTTCCATTTCCATTTACATTTTAATATTGATAGACTTTTTGTTTTCTTTTTTGTTTCTTGTTGTTTTTCCTTCTTTTTTTTTGTTGTTTTTTTTCTTTTGTTTTGTTTTTCCCGCTCTCACCACCACCGCCGCATCACGCCTTCCGTTTTCTTGGTTTCTTTTCTGTGCTTCAACATCACCGCGCCCCATTTCCACACCACAGCCATCAGCCTCCAAGACGGGCGGGCGCAGTGTGCCATTTCCGGCGCACAAGCACACCCGTACGGTACTCTCCTCGCCCCCACGCCACCAACAACACAGCGACCACGCGGCTTTCAGGCACGGCACGGCACGGCACGGCACCGGCGAAATGCGCCGCCCCCGCCCCCGCCCCTCCGCGCATCCGTCCGTCTCGCCACGTTCACTGACAGCCGCGTCTGCGGCTACACCACGACAACCACAACACAACACCGCTCCCCTCCCTGGCAACTCACATTGTTTTTCTCCTCCTCTTTTGCACAAACCACAACGCCGAGCACAGGCGCAAGCCACCCACACCGCGCCCCTCCCCGTCCCGTCTTTGGCCGCCGCTCCTCGTTTCCTCGTTTGCCCCCTCCCATCTCCCGAAATGCCATGCCAGCAGCGTTACGCATGCCCCTCCCCTGTCCACACAACACTACCGCCTAACGAACAGCCTTTTCCGGGCCACATGCAGGGCACGCCCACCTCCAAACACTGCCAATTCACGGACGCACGCACGCACACACACACACACACACACACACACACACTCACTTTCTCGACACCTTTCTGTACGGAGGGTGCGTCATCTCGACCGTGACAGAGTGACGGCAACTATCGACGATCCATTTCCCCCCACTGGTAAAACATGTCCACTAACACCTACATACATCATTCAAGTACACAGACAATAGCATACACACAATGGGAGGGCACACGAACATGGACGGCACGGCACTGTCATACACTCTTCCTCAGAACCATATCAACAAACGTTACGTACATCCGGGAAAGCGAAAGCGAAAGCGAAAGCAAAGGCAAAGCCCAATGCAGCCGTCAAAGGTAACGTTCACCACGGCAGACACTTGCAGCCGCGCCGCCGTTAAACGCATTTCAGTGCGGCTCCAATACGCCTCCGACACGGGAACGTTCCGTTGCTCTACGAATGCGTTTCTCCCCTTTTTCCCTTCCTCTCTCTTTTGCCCCCCCCTCCTTGCACTCTTGCCTCATTCCTCACGTTCTGCCCAGACATTCGACCGATCAGAGTCAACCTTTCGTTACCGTTCTCAGCGCGACGGTGTACAACAGTATGACGGGTGTGCCCAAGACTTCGGTTCAGTTGCGTGACGCCGGTCTATCGCGCCGATCGACAGTTACTCAGGGGGCGACGGATCGGACCACGTCACCGACACACAAAACACTTTCAAACAAACAAACAAATACATACCGGATGGACACAGACAAACACGTGTACAGACATTCGCCAAACAAACGACCGGCGCCGCCGCCGCCGCCGCCGTCTAGCGTGCATCTTGAATGACGACATCGGTGTGCGTGCGTCGTACGCAATCAGTCAGACACGGCTATCAAACATCAGAGTCGAATGGTACATCATCGTGCGTGTCGCCGTACACGTACAGTACAATACAACAACAATGCGTCTTAATGGCACGTTCATTTCAACGTCACTCACACACCTCCACGCTGCAGTTACGTCGCACCATTGTCAAACTCGGCGTACAGCAAAGGGAATAGTGGGCGGCAAAAACAAACCAAACAAAAACATTTCACATTTCACCCTCGCCATGTATGATGTGCAAAAAAACAAACCCGCAAACGGCCGTCGTTACGGTGACACAAAAGTCGCCGATCGCACTGTCCCCCCTCGCAGACGGGTAACACACAAACACACACACACCCCAACAACACCAATGGGTCAAAAACCACGCCAACGAGGCGTGCCACCATTCCACGCCACGGCGACCAACCTCGTGGCCGTACCCCGCGCAACACGCTTTGACGCGCCCCCCCACCCACAATCAAAATGCACACATACATCACAGCCGTCCACACAAACAACAACAACAACAACAATTCCGCCCTTCCCGCAAAAGGCAAGTTGGTGGCCCTGAAAAGGGCCGTTTCGCCGCTCTCGCAACGGAGGAGCCTTCTCCATCCTTCCTTCCATTCCAGAGCCACCTCCTTACTTGGAGCTCGTGTACTTGGTCACCGCCTTCGTGCCCTCGCTCACGGCGTGCTTGGCCAGCTCGCCAGGCAGCAACAGCCGCACAGCGGTCTGGATCTCGCGGGACGTGATGGTCGAGCGCTTGTTGTAGTGCGCCAGGCGAGAAGCCTCGGCCGCAATGCGCTCGAAAATGTCGTTCACGAAGCTGTTCATGATGCTCATCGCCTTCGACGAGATGCCCGTGTCAGGGTGCACCTGCTTCAGCACCTTGTAGATGTAGATGGCATAGCTCTCCTTCCTCTTGCGCTTCTTCTTCTTGTCGCCCTTCGAAATGTTCTTCTGCGCCTTGCCAGCCTTCTTGGCGGCCTTCCCGCTAGTCTTGGGCGGCATCTCCAACCAACGTACGGCAGCAGCAACACCAGTAGCAAGCGCTCCGCTCTAGTCAGCGTCTCCCCACACAGTGGCACCCGCCGCCAGCCGCCGCCGCACCTTTACCAGCTCGCCCTGTTGCGGCCGCCGACCAATGGGGCGCGCGCGCAACCGGCCGCCGCACCCGAGCCCATAAAGCACCCCCACCCCGGCTGCGCCGGCACGCACTCCGCTGCTCGACTCGCTGCCGCTCGCACCGGTCGTTTTCGTTTCCGTTTCGTGTGCACCGTCGCTAGCCCATCGCCATGTCCGGACGCGGAAAGGGAGGCAAAGTCAAGGGCAAGTCAAAGTCCCGCTCAAGCAGGGCTGGGCTCCAGTTCCCGGTCGGCAGAATCCACCGCCTCCTGCGCAAGGGAAACTACGCAGAGCGCGTCGGCGCCGGGGCGCCCGTCTACCTCGCCGCCGTCATGGAGTACCTCGCGGCTGAGGTGCTCGAGCTGGCCGGAAACGCGGCCCGCGACAACAAGAAGACGCGCATCATCCCGCGCCACCTGCAGCTTGCCATCCGCAACGACGAGGAGCTCAACAAGCTCCTGTCGGGCGTCACCATCGCACAGGGTGGTGTCCTGCCCAACATCCAGGCCGTCCTGCTGCCAAAGAAGACCGAGAAGAAGGCCTAAAGGAGGCCAGGCAATCGCAGCGCCGCGTGCTCCCCTGCACGCAACGCGCTTTGCCGGCTCGGCCCACAACAATCGGCCCTTTTCAGGGCCACCACACAAACCTACGTCCAAAGCAAAATTTCAGTCGTCCTCGCCGCACCTTGTTTTGTTTTAACTTTGCACTGTCACAGCACAGCCGCCGCCGGCGCACGTCCGCCATCTTGTCGTCCACACAGCCCGTGTGGCCCAACACACACACACACGCACACATTTTGCACCGTCGCAGTCGCCTTCCAAACCGACAACGGCAGCAATAATGACCATTGTTAAAGGGAGGCGTGTCGACACACCGCCCTCCACTCCCGCGCGCAACGGCCGTCGACACGAACGAAACAGCTGATCCGGCCGCCTATGCCCACACGCCTTGCCTCGGAAACCCCAACGCCGCCGCAAACAAACACACAGAGACAAACCACGCAAGCAAATAATCACCGCCTCTCGCACAACAACACACAGCCCGCCCGCCATCTCCGTCGCGATCGATACAAAGACACACAAACGAAGCAGCTCCACACACAGCCAGCCACATGACACGTTTCCTTTCCTTCTCCCCTCCCAGTCACATCACGTCGCTCAAACGGAAAGAAAGAAACAAACAAACAAACAACACAGCGCGCACACACGCAGCAACAACACAGACTCTTTCGCACTTTTCAACTTCCGAACAGTGTGGTGGCCCTGAAAAGGGCCGTTTTCTAGTCTCTCCCACCCACAAGCACGGCCGCGGGAAGGCCAGCGCCCGCTGCGACGCAGCCTAACCGCCGAAACCGTACAGGGTGCGCCCCTGCCTCTTCAGGGCGTACACCACGTCCATGGCCGTCACAGTCTTGCGCTTGGCGTGCTCAGTGTACGTCACCGCGTCGCGGATCACGTTCTCCAGGAACACCTTCAGCACCCCGCGGGTCTCCTCGTAGATCAGACCAGAGATGCGCTTCACGCCGCCCCTGCGAGCCAGGCGGCGGATGGCGGGCTTCGTGATGCCCTGGATGTTGTCGCGCAACACCTTGCGGTGCCGCTTGGCGCCACCCTTGCCGAGCCCCTTTCCTCCCTTGCCGCGGCCTGTCATCCTTCCTTCCTCGGGCAAAGCAAAACGTGCACAAACAGCAGCTGCAGCGGCTGGCGAGTCGGCTACGGTCTGCGCCCAGCGCGCCCGCCGCCCCCCTATATAGACTCTGGCCCGCCCTCCCCCCACCACGCGCAACCGAGGGCATATAAGCGCAGCACGGAGGCGCGCGGGCCCGTTGTCAAGGCAGCACCGGACGCCGCGCCGCACCTAACCTCCACGCACGCCGCTCCGCTACCGCTACCGCTACCGCCATGGCCCGCACAAAGCAAACGGCCCGCAAGTCCACCGGCGGAAAGGCGCCGCGCAAACAGCTCGCCACCAAGGCGGCGAGGAAGAGCGCGCCCGCCACCGGAGGCGTCAAGAAGCCCCACCGCTACAGGCCGGGCACCGTCGCCCTGCGAGAAATCAGGCGCTACCAGAAGAGCACAGAGCTGCTCATCCGCAAGCTGCCATTCCAGCGCCTAGTGCGCGAGATCGCCCAGGACTTCAAGACCGACCTGCGCTTCCAGAGCTCCGCAGTCATGGCCCTGCAGGAGGCCAGCGAGGCCTACCTCGTCGGCCTCTTCGAAGACACCAACCTGTGCGCAATCCACGCCAAGCGCGTCACCATCATGCCCAAGGACATCCAGCTCGCGCGCCGCATCCGCGGCGAGCGCGCCTAAACCGCGCCGCGGCACCGCACCGCACAAACAAAAACGGCCCTTTTCAGGGCCACTAACATCTCTCCGTCGCGAGCAAACTTTGTCGGTCGCCTGCCTCTCGCCCCGCAACCCAAAAACAAAAACCACCACTTCCCGTCCGTCCGCCACACCCGCTCACTCTGCCTGCCTGCTAGCAGCGCGCAACAATCACACATCATCCCTCCCCGGCGCTCAAAGCGCACAATACCCAACGGCCGACGTCACACCGCACGGGTGGCTGGCCGGCCGCCGCTTTCGTTTCGAAAACAAAAAAAACCCGCACTCCACTCCGACGGCCAACGGCCAGGCAGGCGCGCTCGCTCGCTCTACACGCCACCGAAATCCCCGCCGACTCCTTCCGCATCTCAACGTGCCCCCCCGTTGCAAAACATAACACACACACACACAAAGGAACAAAACAAAGACCAGACACGACTCGACAAGACAGACATCCGAGAAGAACGAACGCAGGCAAGCCAACCAACGTATTCAAACAAAACAACGTGACAGAAAACCAACCGTCGGCCGCCGCCACAAAACAAACACGGCGACAATCAACCACGACAACAACAACAACAACAACACCGCTTACCGCTACCGCCGCCCACACCCGCCACCGACCCCCGCAATCCAACCACCACGGCACGCAAACAGCATCCCCACGGGCATACAGAAACGCCAGACAGACACCCACACCAAACGCAACACGACAATCAAAACCTTCCCCGACGTGCTTTGATGGCCCTGAGAAGGGCCGTTTTGGGCCGCGCGTCTCTTGCGCGCCACTAGACGACGACGGGGGGTGGGGACGACGGAGTCAAGCGCCAAACCCTTCCTTTCCCATCTCTTTCTCCTCTACTCTACTTCTTCTTCTTGGGCGAAGCCTTCGCCTTAGACGGCGTCGTCGCCTTCTTCGGGCGCGGCGCCTTCGGCTTCTTCGTCGGAACCTTGGCGGCCTTCTTCGCCTTCGACGGCGACTTGGCCTTGGCCGGCTTGGCCGCAGCCGCCTTCTTCGCACCCGCGGGAGCGGCCGACGCCGCAGACGCCTTCTTGGCGGCGCCCGCCTTCCGACCGGTCGCCGCCTTCACGCCACCAGCCTTCTTTGCGCCGGCCGCACGGGCGCCCTTCTTCTCCTTGCTGGCCGGAGCGGCGCGCTTCTTCTTGGCACCGCCAGCACGAGCCTTGCCGCCCTCGGCCGCCCCCCCGCCGCCGGCGCCGGCAAGCTTGAACGAGCCGGACGCGCCCTTCCCCTTCGTCTGCACCAGCTCGCCCGCCACGACGGCCGACTTGAGGTACTTCTTGATAAACGGCGCCAGCTTCTCCGCGTCCAGCTTGTAGTGCGCGGCTATGTACTTCTTGATCGCCTGCAGCGACGACCCGCCGCGCTCCTTCAGACTCTTGATGGCGGCCGTCACCATCTCAGAGGTGCGCGGGTGCGCAGGCTTGGCGCGCGGCTTCTTCGCAGACGACGCAGACTTGGCCTTCTTCGTAGTGCCGGTGGCGGCGGGTGCCGCAGCAGTCTCGTTCGTAGCCGCCTGATCTGCCATTTCGACGACGCGCGTAACACACAGCGAGAGCGAGCGGGACGGCAGGCACGCAAGCACAAGAGCAGAGAATCACAAGGCCCAGCCAGTGTCGCGGGCGGGCGCGGACGGCCGAGAGAGCGGCCGCCACTCTGCGCGCCGCCGCGCCGCGCCTCCCGCGCTTGCTACCGCCCAACGTCCGACAGCCTGTGCGGAGCAGCCCCAAACCTGCGCCACAACCGCCCGCGCCTTTCAAACCACCGAGGATGGGGCTACACACAGCCACACCACAGTCGCCAACCAGTCGCCACGGCAGCGCCGCAAACCACGGCCAAACTGCAGCTACCGCGCGCTACAGCCTGGGTCGGCCCGCCGAGAATCGCCGCCCCCGCCCAAATGCCGCCCCCACAGCCCCAGCCGACGACCCGCCACAATGGCCAAACCTTCGGCAAAACTCCCACACCGTCGCCGCGGCAGCCCGGCCAGCGCGGCCGGCGCCACAGCCACACAAGCCGAGGCGTGCGGCGATGACGGCCGTGCAAACGCGCCTCCGCCGCCCCATCGCCTTCCGTCGCCCTCCCGCCGTTTCCCGATCGGCCCGCAGCCGTCGGGCCACATCGCGCGCCGTCCTCCTCCTCTCGCCCGCCAACATTCACAGCCGTTTCTCAACAATTGCCCGCCGCAAACGGACGCCGCCTGCGCAACAGGCGCCGCCGCCCCTCGCCGCTTCCGACCCAACCCCTCGACCGAGGCAAACCGCAATCCGAATCTACAGACCAACCCAATCTGCCGTCAAGCACACACGACAGCCGACCTTACACGTTACGCGTTACACATTACGTTTACACGTCTACGTTAGGTTAGGTTAGGTGGACGTGGGTTAGGTTAAGGGGACTTGGGTTAGGTTAAGCGTCAAACTTAGGTTAAGCATTCAAACACGTCAGGCGTCAGAGGTTAGGTTAGGTTAGGTTAGGTTAGGTTAGGTTAGGTTAGGTTAGGTTACACGTTAGGTTAAGGGGTCAGTGCTAGGTTAAGAAGCGTCAAACGTAGGTTACAAAAGCGTTCAAACGTGAGGCGTGAGCCGGACAGCTTACCTTACGTAGACGTTAGGGGCTCACAGGCTGAGCTCACCTCGCCACACCACACGTTAGGTTCGGTTCGGTTCGCTCGGCTCAGCGTAAAGCGCCGAGGTCAGGGTTACGTTCGTTCACCTTCGGGCGCCACACTTTCGGTTGAAAGGTCGCGACGGGACGACGTCGGCAGGCACGCCGCAAACGAACAAAAACGTACAGACGACGTCGGAAACCGCCGACAGACGGGGGAGCAGCACGACCACGACCACGACCAGACACCGAGCGCGAACGAGACACACGCGAACCACCCCCACCGGCCAAAGGGCACCACACAACAACCCAGAGCACCACGTGTCGACACCAGAGCAACCCGCCGCTCACGCGACATGGCTGGCACCGAAGGGCAACCGCCCGCAACTGCGCTTTCCGCGCCGGCCCGGATGCACGTCGTGCTACAACAACACCACTACCGTACACAGCCGCTGTTCACAACATCACTATCAATGGCGCGCCCGCGGCTCGCCGCCGTCGCAGTCGCAGCCCCAACGCCAGCACTTTTGCACCACCATTCACACGCACCGCAACACAGCTCGCCGACACAGCCGAACAAAACAAACACCACACAACAACAGCAACAACGCCGCCGCCTCTACTTGTGCCGGCGACCCACCCCGCCGATGGCGCACCTCTCGCCAGCCGGCAATCGACACACACGCACCCACCCACCGGGGCCCAGTGCAAAAAAAAAAAAAAAAAAACACACAAAAACAAAAAAACCAAACAACACAAACGACACGGGAAGCGCACACCGCCACTTCGCGCGCACGCCACCAACCAGTCGTCGTCTCAAAATAACAAACACAAACAAAATAAACTAACAACTAGGGCAACACAAAACAAAAACGCCTCGCACGAACCGCCCACAAAAAGGACAAGCACACGCACAGCCTCTGCTGACGACCACGACGCAGCGGCACGCTGCTCCTGTCCCGCGCCCCGCGCCCCACTCGATTCACAACTCACGCGACACCGTCAACGACGGGCTCGCTTCCCGCAACCTACCACCTTTCCGCCACGACGCACAGCCCCAGCCCCACCCGACGACGCCCGTGGCAACGACTGCACTTTCACCACCGCCTCCCCCTTCCCCCCCAAAACACACACACACACACACACACAGCCAGCCAAAAACGCACTCGCGACCCACACATGCACGTGCATCGGCACACGCCAACCAGTCAACGTCGACAACCACACGCAAGGCTCGAAACGAAACCGGCGTCCTTCCACGTTGCCATCAAGCTACGCGACACAAGACACAAGGAACCAACACAACAGCCGGCCCCACTAATTCCCACTCTCACGCCGCAAAAAGCACACCGAAACCGCCAAACGCACGCACATTCCCCTTCGCACTGACACCACCGACCGGCTCGCTACCACACACCTCTCGGCAGCCGTTTCACGCCAATTCGCCACACCGCCCACACAGTCGACAAGCGCCCGCCCTGTACGGCACACGCAACGACGCAGCGCAGCAAAGGGCGCCCGCAACACATACCTCTCCGCCGCCCGACGCGCCAACCGCCACACCACACCGCCAGCCACTCGCAAATTGTGCACTGCCACCAGCCACACGTCCAACACGCCGCGCCGCCTCCGGCCACCCGCCAGGGGGCGCTCACGTCCGCGACAACAGCGCGGCCCGCCGGGCCGGGCCGAACCGAACCGAGCCGCCGCTGCTCTGCACTCGGCACGGCCACACCCTGCTGCAGACCGGGCTCGTCCCTCTGTACGCGTCTGCCTGCGCATCAACACAACACGACCTTTTTTTTTTTTTTCCTCTCTACCGCCATCCCTTCTTCTCGCGTTTTACTCGTTGTTGCAGCAGCGGCGCACACCTACACATCCACAGCCCCAGCCGAGCCGGCCTCACCTCAGGGCCCGCCGCCAGCGTCTCCTCCTCGGGCACAGGTGCGGTGCTGTGGCCGCCCATCCAACCGCATTGCTGGCCGTCCAGCCACCAGGCGTTCCCACTGCCGCGAGCCACGCCGCGCACCGACCCTGCTGCAGAAAACGAAGCATAGCCAGAGACCGACCGATACACAAAGCAAGCCGTCGCCTCGCCTCTTGTCCTTCCTGCCTTCCTTCCGCCCCCGCCCTTCTCACACCACCGCCTCTCCACTTTCGCCCCCCCCCCCCCTCCTTTTTTTTCTTCTTTCTTTCTTTCTTTGGCCCTCTCTCCTTCCCGCCATGGCGGTTACGGCACCGCCTGCAGCGGCAGATTTTTTGCGCCCACACGCCTACTCCTACCACCATTAACCTTGCCCTGCCCTGCCCATCAACGTCGCAGTCGAACCGACGCTTGCCAACACACTGCCCACGTTCCTTTCTCTTTTCGGCCTACGCCCATTACGCGCCGCCGCCACAGCACCTTCCCTTCCCACAACACACCGACGTCATCACACGCACCCAAAACAGGGGCCACGACCGTGTTCCTCGCCCACTCCCATCCCGCACGGTACGCACATTCCCAACTACTACCGCGCACCCTCCCTTTCCACTCTGTGTGTCTCTGTGTCTGTGTCCTGTCCGCGCGTGACGCCTCTCAACATCCGCCGTCCCCCGTCCCGTTTTCGCCCCCATGCCGTCGTCGCGCCGCCTCCTCCCCGTCCACCGCCGCCCCTGTCCGCCCCGCACCACACCATACACCGCTGCTTGTCCCGGCCGTTGCCACCAAAGGCGCCGACCGCAAACGCGCCACGCCGCAGCCCCCGTGCGTCTCGCGCTCGCTTGCATCTCCGTGCCGACGCTGCCTCTCTTCCCACTCGCACTCGACCTCGACAACACAGTCTTTGGCTCCGCCACTGCGTGTTCCGGTGGTACGCACGCTGCAACACGTATGTATTCATTACCAGAGCGATGGCGAGGCATGACAGCATCTCTGTCTGACCAGAGAGTTCTTTATCGCTGCTAGTCGGCGCTTGGACCGCGCCAGACGACAGTAGTGGCACGCACCGGGTCGCCAGGAACAGTTGTTATATATATTGTAGCGCGAGTCGGGAGAGGTAGTAGTCGGTCGACAGTAGTAGCGGGTGGACGGTTGTACTGAGCGGGCGTCGGCGGCGTGCTCTGCTCGTCTCGCGACTCTGGTCACGGTTCGGGACGATGTATAGTATATTGTGTTATAATCAAGAGGTGGTGTGACGCTGCATTGCGCAAATCTGATAACGTATGTTCATTGTACTTATTTTGTTCAACAACACAAGCCCCACTATTACTTTTTTTCTAAAGTAACTTTTGTCTCTTAACGAAAAACATTCACTTTTTAAAGACTACTTCCTATGGCATTTCCCTCCAAGGAGTGCAATTAATTACCAGCCAGCACTCATTCATTGCACACAGCTGTGTAAGGGGTATCTACAATCGAGGAGCGGATATAAATGCAATTTTTTGTTTCTTTTTGTTTTTTGTTTTGTGTGTGTGTTGTAACCTCCCAGCAATATTTAAAATAATGGACAATGTTATTTACGGATGCTAATGGACATTGCGCTAATTGTAACCTCGCCCACAATGAGAGGTATTGAAAATGGCAACAACAATGTGCAATTCGCAATCTGACTCAAATATAAAGTCTTCACACAACATTTAAAAAAGTCCGTTCAGTGACAAGAAACTTCAATTAAACCGAAATATCGGTCTTTGGCCCTGTGCAAAACAATCGGAATTAAAGTCTTACCTCCGAATAAATGGATGTCACATTTCTGCTCTGGTTGTTGCGCAGCGCTTGGAGGAACTGCATTGCAAATAATAATATTCTCTTTTTTTGTGATTTTAGTGACATTTTTCTTCAAAGAAGTGGAACGAACTCTTTAGTTCAATAAAAGATTAAATGTTTGAAAAATGCTTTTGAAATAAAAATTATTATTGGGGAACTTGTTGGAGCATAATTACAATAAATACAATTTCTCATTATCTAATGATTATATTAATTAACAGTATACCTTATTCACCATCTTGACCAGTGTTGCCGACCGCCTACATCACACAACCGCACTCGGCTGCTACTACTGACCGACCGCTCTGCATGACGACTATTAGCGTACTGCACGCGACGACTACTGACAGAGTACAGCCCTCAACTACACAGACTGACTGACTGACTGAGAACCGCTCGCAACACTCGCGCAGTCCAGCGCAAACTCTCTGGTCACAGATGCTACAATGTCTCGCCATCGCTACTATGTTACATACGTGTTTCAGTGTCTTTTTCATTGGGGTAACGATCTTTGGCTCTTTTTATTCTGAATACAGGGCCAAAGGTCAACGGCTGCTGCCCTTATACAATTTATCAGGTTTCATTATGTCTGTTGCAATGTTACATACGGTTCACTCTTTCATTAATATTATCGTTGGGTTTGTTTTGTAGGGACGTTAACATTCTGGCACATTTTTATTATCATCGGACTCTCTGCTATTTGTGCAGGGAGGTTATACCTGGGTCCATTTCCATTTCCATTTACATTTTAATATTGATAGACTTTTTGTTTTCTTTTTTGTTTCTTGTTGTTTTTCCTTCTTTTTTTTTGTTGTTTTTTTTCTTTTGTTTTGTTTTTCCCGCTCTCACCACCACCGCCGCATCACGCCTTCCGTTTTCTTGGTTTCTTTTCTGTGCTTCAACATCACCGCGCCCCATTTCCACACCACAGCCATCAGCCTCCAAGACGGGCGGGCGCAGTGTGCCATTTCCGGCGCACAAGCACACCCGTACGGTACTCTCCTCGCCCCCACGCCACCAACAACACAGCGACCACGCGGCTTTCAGGCACGGCACGGCACGGCACGGCACCGGCGAAATGCGCCGCCCCCGCCCCCGCCCCTCCGCGCATCCGTCCGTCTCGCCACGTTCACTGACAGCCGCGTCTGCGGCTACACCACGACAACCACAACACAACACCGCTCCCCTCCCTGGCAACTCACATTGTTTTTCTCCTCCTCTTTTGCACAAACCACAACGCCGAGCACAGGCGCAAGCCACCCACACCGCGCCCCTCCCCGTCCCGTCTTTGGCCGCCGCTCCTCGTTTCCTCGTTTGCCCCCTCCCATCTCCCGAAATGCCATGCCAGCAGCGTTACGCATGCCCCTCCCCTGTCCACACAACACTACCGCCTAACGAACAGCCTTTTCCGGGCCACATGCAGGGCACGCCCACCTCCAAACACTGCCAATTCACGGACGCACGCACGCACACACACACACACACACACACACACACACTCACTTTCTCGACACCTTTCTGTACGGAGGGTGCGTCATCTCGACCGTGACAGAGTGACGGCAACTATCGACGATCCATTTCCCCCCACTGGTAAAACATGTCCACTAACACCTACATACATCATTCAAGTACACAGACAATAGCATACACACAATGGGAGGGCACACGAACATGGACGGCACGGCACTGTCATACACTCTTCCTCAGAACCATATCAACAAACGTTACGTACATCCGGGAAAGCGAAAGCGAAAGCGAAAGCAAAGGCAAAGCCCAATGCAGCCGTCAAAGGTAACGTTCACCACGGCAGACACTTGCAGCCGCGCCGCCGTTAAACGCATTTCAGTGCGGCTCCAATACGCCTCCGACACGGGAACGTTCCGTTGCTCTACGAATGCGTTTCTCCCCTTTTTCCCTTCCTCTCTCTTTTGCCCCCCCCTCCTTGCACTCTTGCCTCATTCCTCACGTTCTGCCCAGACATTCGACCGATCAGAGTCAACCTTTCGTTACCGTTCTCAGCGCGACGGTGTACAACAGTATGACGGGTGTGCCCAAGACTTCGGTTCAGTTGCGTGACGCCGGTCTATCGCGCCGATCGACAGTTACTCAGGGGGCGACGGATCGGACCACGTCACCGACACACAAAACACTTTCAAACAAACAAACAAATACATACCGGATGGACACAGACAAACACGTGTACAGACATTCGCCAAACAAACGACCGGCGCCGCCGCCGCCGCCGCCGTCTAGCGTGCATCTTGAATGACGACATCGGTGTGCGTGCGTCGTACGCAATCAGTCAGACACGGCTATCAAACATCAGAGTCGAATGGTACATCATCGTGCGTGTCGCCGTACACGTACAGTACAATACAACAACAATGCGTCTTAATGGCACGTTCATTTCAACGTCACTCACACACCTCCACGCTGCAGTTACGTCGCACCATTGTCAAACTCGGCGTACAGCAAAGGGAATAGTGGGCGGCAAAAACAAACCAAACAAAAACATTTCACATTTCACCCTCGCCATGTATGATGTGCAAAAAAACAAACCCGCAAACGGCCGTCGTTACGGTGACACAAAAGTCGCCGATCGCACTGTCCCCCCTCGCAGACGGGTAACACACAAACACACACACACCCCAACAACACCAATGGGTCAAAAACCACGCCAACGAGGCGTGCCACCATTCCACGCCACGGCGACCAACCTCGTGGCCGTACCCCGCGCAACACGCTTTGACGCGCCCCCCCACCCACAATCAAAATGCACACATACATCACAGCCGTCCACACAAACAACAACAACAACAACAATTCCGCCCTTCCCGCAAAAGGCAAGTTGGTGGCCCTGAAAAGGGCCGTTTCGCCGCTCTCGCAACGGAGGAGCCTTCTCCATCCTTCCTTCCATTCCAGAGCCACCTCCTTACTTGGAGCTCGTGTACTTGGTCACCGCCTTCGTGCCCTCGCTCACGGCGTGCTTGGCCAGCTCGCCAGGCAGCAACAGCCGCACAGCGGTCTGGATCTCGCGGGACGTGATGGTCGAGCGCTTGTTGTAGTGCGCCAGGCGAGAAGCCTCGGCCGCAATGCGCTCGAAAATGTCGTTCACGAAGCTGTTCATGATGCTCATCGCCTTCGACGAGATGCCCGTGTCAGGGTGCACCTGCTTCAGCACCTTGTAGATGTAGATGGCATAGCTCTCCTTCCTCTTGCGCTTCTTCTTCTTGTCGCCCTTCGAAATGTTCTTCTGCGCCTTGCCAGCCTTCTTGGCGGCCTTCCCGCTAGTCTTGGGCGGCATCTCCAACCAACGTACGGCAGCAGCAACACCAGTAGCAAGCGCTCCGCTCTAGTCAGCGTCTCCCCACACAGTGGCACCCGCCGCCAGCCGCCGCCGCACCTTTACCAGCTCGCCCTGTTGCGGCCGCCGACCAATGGGGCGCGCGCGCAACCGGCCGCCGCACCCGAGCCCATAAAGCACCCCCACCCCGGCTGCGCCGGCACTCGCCGAGCGGCAGTCGAACGTTGAGCTAGTCTCCGTGCGTCTGTTACGCAAAGCCATAGGCCCCCGCTTGCACGGGTGACAATCCAGGTGCTTCTTCGGCTTCGCTTTTATTAAAGCGTTGACGGGTGCACACGTCGAAGCGCAGCACGGTCAGGCTGCACGATGAGCAAATTGTCGTGTGCGGTTTCAATCTGCGGTGACGATTCGGGGTCCCAGCAGCTCGCTGCTGGCGGCGTCGATGTCGTCTCCTCGATGTCGCGGGCCGCTTTTCCGGGCGGTTCGGGTACTTCTGCTGCCGCAGAGCCATGCTCTGCTCCCCCGAGTGTTAGGGACTCTGCAGGTCAGGGCCTGGTCACTGGCCAGTGTCCCGCGCCTGCCAGTTTGTTAGGGCCAAGCACAGCCGCCGGAAACCTAACGGTGTCGGCAACGAAGGCGGCGTCTGGCATACCCAAGGCAGCCCTCGACTTTGCTTCCACTTCCGCCCCCAACGAGATCAATAGGGCGCCTAACGCCATCAAACAACAAACCAGCACTACGTCTTTCATTGTCAGTATGAGCAGCGCCACTAATTCCCCAAATCCAGACGTTGACAGACTACTACTAGAAAACGCACAGAATAACCTCCTCCCTTATCTTGCGTCCCGCAGGCGTGAAAAAGGGAATCGTCTCCCAGTAAAAATTCTCCCGAAACCCTCTTCCAAAGCCCAACCCAAACCTACCCGCAAAACCACTCCCAACCTCAAATCCACCCTCCCACCGTCCCCTAAAGTTAAACTTTCCAGGACCCAGAAAAAGAACCGAGGCAGGCGTAAAAACCTCGTAAAGCGACTCAAAGCTTCCAGCCAATCTCCGGAAGCTGAGAACAAACAAAAGGAACACGATTCCGAATCAGATAGCCCTCTGGTTATCGATGAGTCCAGGCAGTAGCAGGAAAACGAGATCGGGGAAACCGCTACTAGCGGTGAAGGTGACGGCTTCCAACTAGCCAGAAAAACCATCCGCCAACCCACACCCCCGCCGGCCACGGAAGCGGCACCAACATCTAACCGTTTTTCCGCCATAGACGACGAACCCACGACCAATGATGCGCCACTCCAACCACCAGTGGGCTCGCAGAAACGAGCATACCTCCCCCCAATCGTCGCTGAATTTGACAAGGACTACAAAGAGCTCTATGATCTAGTGAAGAGCGCAGTAGGTGATAGATTCAAAGCCAAACCGGCAGGGGGTGACAAAATAAAGCTCACCCTCCACTCCATGGACGAATACATGGCGGTAAAACAACTTTTGAGTGATAAGAAAGTTCCGCACTACACTTTCCCGACCGAAAGGATCAGGAACCTAAATATAGTTATCCGCGACCTACCGCGCAAACTATCGCCCTCAGCGATAAAGGAAGACCTGATCCGCCAAAATTTCGATGTTAAGACAGTCACACAAATGAAACCACCCGGTTCAAATAACAAGTGGCCCCTCTACCTCGCCGTAATGCCAGACATACCGATAAACAAAAAGCCTATGAGGAGTGTCCTGCAGATACCCATAACCACCGAATTGTTAAAAAAGAAAAATCGGTCTCAACAATGCTTTAGGTGCCAGGGACTGGGACATGTGGCCTCACACTGCGACATGCCTGTACGATGCAGGAAGTGTGCGGAGGGACACGACTCCAGGACCTGTCAAATTAAAATAGAAGACCCAAGAATAAAGTGTGCGCTATGCGGCGAAGGGCACACCGCCAGCTACCTGGGATGCAGGGTTCATAAGAACTACGCCCAACGCTATCGAGGCACGAATGCACCCCCAAACAAACCCCAAGCTAAACCCCCAAACCGACCTGAAACCACAAGACGAGATAGGCCGCCCTACAGAGGCAAATCCCGGGAGGTGACGACCGCCGCGACGTTCGCAAACATCGCGGCCGACACTGAGGCGCGCAGTAGCGCCCCTCTGCCGGCCGAGATGGGACCGGAATCTTGCGGCCGACGTTCCCCGGAAACAACCCAGGACACTCCTCTCCTTGACCAGATCCCTGACGACGGAGAATGCCCTAGGGAAGTCCTAACCCCTGCCCCAAAGACCAGTCTGCGGCGGGCAGGGGGCGCGGACCGTCAGACCGCTGGCAGACATCCTGTCACTCAAAGTCTGAGCGAAGCTGCGCCCTCGCCCTCCACAGACGATCCTGTGCTGGGAGTCATGTCCCAAACTCTGAATCTTCTCGCGCAGATGATGCGGGAGATTCAGCAGCAAAATGCACAGATCCTCGCCGCCCTACAAGCAGCAGTTAAGCAGTCGCATCCCTCAGCGACTTCCCAAGCAACAACAACAGCCAAACATGGATAGACGCCCCCATATCCAAGGTCTGAAAATGTGCGTCTTTAACGCAGACGGCATCTTCAACCAAGTCATGGAGTTCCGAGAGCTCATGAAGGAGCTTAATATCGACGTTTGCATGATGTCAGAAACACACCTAAAACCGGGAGTAAAAGCGGCAGTCCCAAACTATAACAGTTACAGACGAGACAGGCCAACCGCAGGAGGCGGGGTGGCCATATACGTAAAGAGAGGGATCCCCCATCACCAGATATTCCCCCCAGCTACCCGCTCGTTAGAAACGGTAGCCGTGGAAATAGCCACAGTTACAGGCCCCCTCACAGTCGTTGCAGCTTACCGCCAACCGACCCCAACCTTAGATGAGGACGACATTCCCGCACTAGCACAAATCAGAGGCAAGCTCCTAATAGGAGGAGACCTCAATGCAAAACACGCAGACTGGCATTCTAGACTCACGACCAGAGCCGGTCGTCAACTGCAGCGACTCGCGCGAGACCACCAGTTCGACGTCTGGGGCCCAGAAGAGCCGACACACTTCCCTAAAAACGGAGGCCGGCCAGACGTCCTTGACATAGCTCTCACAAGGAGAATAACAGGCTTCGTGACTGCGAGAACAATAAATCGAATGTCCTCCGATCACAACCCAGTTATAATCGAGGTCGACGTGGGAGAAAGGGTAGCTCTCCCACAACACCAGGTGTCGTATAAGCACACGAACTGGGAGCACTTTCAGGTAAATGTCGCTTCTGAAATAGCTCGCGCCCCGCCTCCAACTGCAGATACTGCAGAACAGGCGCTTAAAGACCTCACCAACACGATCCTGCAGGCTGCTGAGGAGGCCACACCCCGGCAGCGGGAAGGCCCTCCTCCTCAAATACAACTCCCGGAGCACCTGCTTGCGCAAATTAGGCACAAAAACAGGGTCGCAAAAGAATGGAAAATAACAAGAAATCCGGCAACTAGGAGGCTGCTCAACCGTCTACAGAGAGAGTTGAAAGTAGCACTCAATGAGCACCGCAACCAGCAATGGTCTGCCCGCCTATCAGCCCTCAAAGTAGACGACAACAGCCTATGGCAAGCTACCAAGCAATTCACACGTACACGCGCGCGTATGCCACCTCTGCACGGCGAGCGTGGAAGCCTTGTCTTCAGCCCTGTCGACAAGGCCAACGCGCTCGCCGACTCGTTCGAACAACAGTTTCAACCAGCAGAGGCGCAGGACGAGGACCACGAAATCATAGTCCGTCAGCAGCTTGCAGTATTCCTTGCAGCTGAAGACGACGAGAATGAACACACTCCACTTTTCGCCCCAGAAGACGTGGCAAAAGTCATTAGGTCCCTGCCCAACAAAAAGGCCCCAGGCCACGACCGGCTCACAAACCAGTTAGTTAAGAACCTCCCGCCACTGGCAATCACACACATCGCGAACGTCTTCAACGAGATTACTCGATCCCGCGAGTTTCCAGCGTGCTGGAAACACGCGGAGGTGGTCGCGATAGCTAAACCCGGTAAGGACCCATTATTCCCACAGCACTACAGACCGATTAGTCTTCTGCCCACTCTCAGTAAAATCTACGAGCGCCTCCTAATCACACCTATTGAGCAACACATCTCCAGAGAGCAAGTTCTGCCTGATTTCCAGTTTGGATTCAGGCAGAAACACTCCGCCCCCCAACAGATCATGAGAGTTGTTGAAGCAGCCACCGAGGCCTTCAACCGCAGAAGCTACTGTGGGATAGTGCTACTTGATGTAGCCAAGGCCTTCGATTCCGTATGGCACAATGGGTTATTGTACAAACTATACACACAAGGCTTCCCCGGGACGATAGTAAAGCTGCTGAAAAGCTATCTCTCGAATAGGACATTTTCCGTCAGGGTTGACAACTCCCTGTCAACAAAAAGACGCATACGTGCAGGGGTGCCCCAGGGATCGGTGCTAGGGCCTGTCCTGTACAGCCTGTACACGGCAGACACACCCACCTCACCCCTGGTGCACACTGCACAATATGCAGATGACACAGCATTTTTCACCCGCAACCCAAACAGGGATCTGGTCACAAGACGCCTCCAAAGAGTCCTCAACGCCACAGAGGAATGGTCCAAAAGGTGGCGCATCACAATTAACAGCGGGAAAACGCAGGCAATTGTGATTACGCGCCGATTAGGACCGCGAGGACCACGCAGGCGACCACCCTTAAATCTAAGATTAAACGGCCAAGAACTCCCTTGGCGAAACACCGCAAAGTATCTAGGGGTGACCTTAGATAAGAGGCTGACATGGCAGGCGCACGTCGATGACCTGCGCCGCCGAGCCAGCGCTCGTTTGAGCGTACTATACCCAGTCCTTAATACCAGTAGTGCGCTAACAGCAGACCTAGGAGTACGCGTCTACTGCACCCTCATACGCCCCATAATGGAATACGCGTGCCCAGTATGGGGCTATGCGGCCAAGACGCACGTGCTCAAACTCCAAAGGGTTCAAAATAGGGCCCTCAAACGAGCCTTACACCTCCCCTCCCGATTCCCCACAGACGACCTACACGCGTCTGCGGACAATGCGCTCGAAAATGTCGTTCACGAAGCTGTTCATGATGCTCATCGCCTTCGACGAGATGCCCGTGTCAGGGTGCACCTGCTTCAGCACCTTGTAGATGTAGATGGCATAGCTCTCCTTCCTCTTGCGCTTCTTCTTCTTGTCGCCCTTCGAAATGTTCTTCTGCGCCTTGCCAGCCTTCTTGGCGGCCTTCCCGCTAGTCTTGGGCGGCATCTCCAACCAACGTACGGCAGCAGCAACACCAGTAGCAAGCGCTCCGCTCTAGTCAGCGTCTCCCCACACAGTGGCACCCGCCGCCAGCCGCCGCCGCACCTTTACCAGCTCGCCCTGTTGCGGCCGCCGACCAATGGGGCGCGCGCGCAACCGGCCGCCGCACCCGAGCCCATAAAGCACCCCCACCCCGGCTGCGCCGGCACGCACTCCGCTGCTCGACTCGCTGCCGCTCGCACCGGTCGTTTTCGTTTCCGTTTCGTGTGCACCGTCGCTAGCCCATCGCCATGTCCGGACGCGGAAAGGGAGGCAAAGTCAAGGGCAAGTCAAAGTCCCGCTCAAGCAGGGCTGGGCTCCAGTTCCCGGTCGGCAGAATCCACCGCCTCCTGCGCAAGGGAAACTACGCAGAGCGCGTCGGCGCCGGGGCGCCCGTCTACCTCGCCGCCGTCATGGAGTACCTCGCGGCTGAGGTGCTCGAGCTGGCCGGAAACGCGGCCCGCGACAACAAGAAGACGCGCATCATCCCGCGCCACCTGCAGCTTGCCATCCGCAACGACGAGGAGCTCAACAAGCTCCTGTCGGGCGTCACCATCGCACAGGGTGGTGTCCTGCCCAACATCCAGGCCGTCCTGCTGCCAAAGAAGACCGAGAAGAAGGCCTAAAGGAGGCCAGGCAATCGCAGCGCCGCGTGCTCCCCTGCACGCAACGCGCTTTGCCGGCTCGGCCCACAACAATCGGCCCTTTTCAGGGCCACCACACAAACCTACGTCCAAAGCAAAATTTCAGTCGTCCTCGCCGCACCTTGTTTTGTTTTAACTTTGCACTGTCACAGCACAGCCGCCGCCGGCGCACGTCCGCCATCTTGTCGTCCACACAGCCCGTGTGGCCCAACACACACACACACGCACACATTTTGCACCGTCGCAGTCGCCTTCCAAACCGACAACGGCAGCAATAATGACCATTGTTAAAGGGAGGCGTGTCGACACACCGCCCTCCACTCCCGCGCGCAACGGCCGTCGACACGAACGAAACAGCTGATCCGGCCGCCTATGCCCACACGCCTTGCCTCGGAAACCCCAACGCCGCCGCAAACAAACACACAGAGACAAACCACGCAAGCAAATAATCACCGCCTCTCGCACAACAACACACAGCCCGCCCGCCATCTCCGTCGCGATCGATACAAAGACACACAATAACAAACACACAAACGAAGCAGCTCCACACACAGCCAGCCACATGACACGTTTCCTTTCCTTCTCCCCTCCCAGTCACATCACGTCGCTCAAACGGAAAGAAAGAAACAAACAAACAAACAACACAGCGCGCACACACGCAGCAACAACACAGACTCTTTCGCACTTTTCAACTTCCGAACAGTGTGGTGGCCCTGAAAAGGGCCGTTTTCTAGTCTCTCCCACCCACAAGCACGGCCGCGGGAAGGCCAGCGCCCGCTGCGACGCAGCCTAACCGCCGAAACCGTACAGGGTGCGCCCCTGCCTCTTCAGGGCGTACACCACGTCCATGGCCGTCACAGTCTTGCGCTTGGCGTGCTCAGTGTACGTCACCGCGTCGCGGATCACGTTCTCCAGGAACACCTTCAGCACCCCGCGGGTCTCCTCGTAGATCAGACCAGAGATGCGCTTCACGCCGCCCCTGCGAGCCAGGCGGCGGATGGCGGGCTTCGTGATGCCCTGGATGTTGTCGCGCAACACCTTGCGGTGCCGCTTGGCGCCACCCTTGCCGAGCCCCTTTCCTCCCTTGCCGCGGCCTGTCATCCTTCCTTCCTCGGGCAAAGCAAAACGTGCACAAACAGCAGCTGCAGCGGCTGGCGAGTCGGCTACGGTCTGCGCCCAGCGCGCCCGCCGCCCCCCTATATAGACTCTGGCCCGCCCTCCCCCCACCACGCGCAACCGAGGGCATATAAGCGCAGCACGGAGGCGCGCGGGCCCGTTGTCAAGGCAGCACCGGACGCCGCGCCGCACCTAACCTCCACGCACGCCGCTCCGCTACCGCTACCGCTACCGCCATGGCCCGCACAAAGCAAACGGCCCGCAAGTCCACCGGCGGAAAGGCGCCGCGCAAACAGCTCGCCACCAAGGCGGCGAGGAAGAGCGCGCCCGCCACCGGAGGCGTCAAGAAGCCCCACCGCTACAGGCCGGGCACCGTCGCCCTGCGAGAAATCAGGCGCTACCAGAAGAGCACAGAGCTGCTCATCCGCAAGCTGCCATTCCAGCGCCTAGTGCGCGAGATCGCCCAGGACTTCAAGACCGACCTGCGCTTCCAGAGCTCCGCAGTCATGGCCCTGCAGGAGGCCAGCGAGGCCTACCTCGTCGGCCTCTTCGAAGACACCAACCTGTGCGCAATCCACGCCAAGCGCGTCACCATCATGCCCAAGGACATCCAGCTCGCGCGCCGCATCCGCGGCGAGCGCGCCTAAACCGCGCCGCGGCACCGCACCGCACAAACAAAAACGGCCCTTTTCAGGGCCACTAACATCTCTCCGTCGCGAGCAAACTTTGTCGGTCGCCTGCCTCTCGCCCCGCAACCCAAAAACAAAAACCACCACTTCCCGTCCGTCCGCCACACCCGCTCACTCTGCCTGCCTGCTAGCAGCGCGCAACAATCACACATCATCCCTCCCCGGCGCTCAAAGCGCACAATACCCAACGGCCGACGTCACACCGCACGGGTGGCTGGCCGGCCGCCGCTTTCGTTTCGAAAACAAAAAAAACCCGCACTCCACTCCGACGGCCAACGGCCAGGCAGGCGCGCTCGCTCGCTCTACACGCCACCGAAATCCCCGCCGACTCCTTCCGCATCTCAACGTGCCCCCCCGTTGCAAAACATAACACACACACACACAAAGGAACAAAACAAAGACCAGACACGACTCGACAAGACAGACATCCGAGAAGAACGAACGCAGGCAAGCCAACCAACGTATTCAAACAAAACAACGTGACAGAAAACCAACCGTCGGCCGCCGCCACAAAACAAACACGGCGACAATCAACCACGACAACAACAACAACAACAACACCGCTTACCGCTACCGCCGCCCACACCCGCCACCGACCCCCGCAATCCAACCACCACGGCACGCAAACAGCATCCCCACGGGCATACAGAAACGCCAGACAGACACCCACACCAAACGCAACACGACAATCAAAACCTTCCCCGACGTGCTTTGATGGCCCTGAGAAGGGCCGTTTTGGGCCGCGCGTCTCTTGCGCGCCACTAGACGACGACGGGGGGTGGGGACGACGGAGTCAAGCGCCAAACCCTTCCTTTCCCATCTCTTTCTCCTCTACTCTACTTCTTCTTCTTGGGCGAAGCCTTCGCCTTAGACGGCGTCGTCGCCTTCTTCGGGCGCGGCGCCTTCGGCTTCTTCGTCGGAACCTTGGCGGCCTTCTTCGCCTTCGACGGCGACTTGGCCTTGGCCGGCTTGGCCGCAGCCGCCTTCTTCGCACCCGCGGGAGCGGCCGACGCCGCAGACGCCTTCTTGGCGGCGCCCGCCTTCCGACCGGTCGCCGCCTTCACGCCACCAGCCTTCTTTGCGCCGGCCGCACGGGCGCCCTTCTTCTCCTTGCTGGCCGGAGCGGCGCGCTTCTTCTTGGCACCGCCAGCACGAGCCTTGCCGCCCTCGGCCGCCCCCCCGCCGCCGGCGCCGGCAAGCTTGAACGAGCCGGACGCGCCCTTCCCCTTCGTCTGCACCAGCTCGCCCGCCACGACGGCCGACTTGAGGTACTTCTTGATAAACGGCGCCAGCTTCTCCGCGTCCAGCTTGTAGTGCGCGGCTATGTACTTCTTGATCGCCTGCAGCGACGACCCGCCGCGCTCCTTCAGACTCTTGATGGCGGCCGTCACCATCTCAGAGGTGCGCGGGTGCGCAGGCTTGGCGCGCGGCTTCTTCGCAGACGACGCAGACTTGGCCTTCTTCGTAGTGCCGGTGGCGGCGGGTGCCGCAGCAGTCTCGTTCGTAGCCGCCTGATCTGCCATTTCGACGACGCGCGTAACACACAGCGAGAGCGAGCGGGACGGCAGGCACGCAAGCACAAGAGCAGAGAATCACAAGGCCCAGCCAGTGTCGCGGGCGGGCGCGGACGGCCGAGAGAGCGGCCGCCACTCTGCGCGCCGCCGCGCCGCGCCTCCCGCGCTTGCTACCGCCCAACGTCCGACAGCCTGTGCGGAGCAGCCCCAAACCTGCGCCACAACCGCCCGCGCCTTTCAAACCACCGAGGATGGGGCTACACACAGCCACACCACAGTCGCCAACCAGTCGCCACGGCAGCGCCGCAAACCACGGCCAAACTGCAGCTACCGCGCGCTACAGCCTGGGTCGGCCCGCCGAGAATCGCCGCCCCCGCCCAAATGCCGCCCCCACAGCCCCAGCCGACGACCCGCCACAATGGCCAAACCTTCGGCAAAACTCCCACACCGTCGCCGCGGCAGCCCGGCCAGCGCGGCCGGCGCCACAGCCACACAAGCCGAGGCGTGCGGCGATGACGGCCGTGCAAACGCGCCTCCGCCGCCCCATCGCCTTCCGTCGCCCTCCCGCCGTTTCCCGATCGGCCCGCAGCCGTCGGGCCACATCGCGCGCCGTCCTCCTCCTCTCGCCCGCCAACATTCACAGCCGTTTCTCAACAATTGCCCGCCGCAAACGGACGCCGCCTGCGCAACAGGCGCCGCCGCCCCTCGCCGCTTCCGACCCAACCCCTCGACCGAGGCAAACCGCAATCCGAATCTACAGACCAACCCAATCTGCCGTCAAGCACACACGACAGCCGACCTTACACGTTACGCGTTACACATTACGTTTACACGTCTACGTTAGGTTAGGTTAGGTGGACGTGGGTTAGGTTAAGGGGACTTGGGTTAGGTTAAGCGTCAAACTTAGGTTAAGCATTCAAACACGTCAGGCGTCAGAGGTTAGGTTAGGTTAGGTTAGGTTAGGTTAGGTTAGGTTAGGTTAGGTTACACGTTAGGTTAAGGGGTCAGTGCTAGGTTAAGAAGCGTCAAACGTAGGTTACAAAAGCGTTCAAACGTGAGGCGTGAGCCGGACAGCTTACCTTACGTAGACGTTAGGGGCTCACAGGCTGAGCTCACCTCGCCACACCACACGTTAGGTTCGGTTCGGTTCGCTCGGCTCAGCGTAAAGCGCCGAGGTCAGGGTTACGTTCGTTCACCTTCGGGCGCCACACTTTCGGTTGAAAGGTCGCGACGGGACGACGTCGGCAGGCACGCCGCAAACGAACAAAAACGTACAGACGACGTCGGAAACCGCCGACAGACGGGGGAGCAGCACGACCACGACCACGACCAGACACCGAGCGCGAACGAGACACACGCGAACCACCCCCACCGGCCAAAGGGCACCACACAACAACCCAGAGCACCACGTGTCGACACCAGAGCAACCCGCCGCTCACGCGACATGGCTGGCACCGAAGGGCAACCGCCCGCAACTGCGCTTTCCGCGCCGGCCCGGATGCACGTCGTGCTACAACAACACCACTACCGTACACAGCCGCTGTTCACAACATCACTATCAATGGCGCGCCCGCGGCTCGCCGCCGTCGCAGTCGCAGCCCCAACGCCAGCACTTTTGCACCACCATTCACACGCACCGCAACACAGCTCGCCGACACAGCCGAACAAAACAAACACCACACAACAACAGCAACAACGCCGCCGCCTCTACTTGTGCCGGCGACCCACCCCGCCGATGGCGCACCTCTCGCCAGCCGGCAATCGACACACACGCACCCACCCACCGGGGCCCAGTGCAAAAAAAAAAAAAAAAAAACACACAAAAACAAAAAAACCAAACAACACAAACGACACGGGAAGCGCACACCGCCACTTCGCGCGCACGCCACCAACCAGTCGTCGTCTCAAAATAACAAACACAAACAAAATAAACTAACAACTAGGGCAACACAAAACAAAAACGCCTCGCACGAACCGCCCACAAAAAGGACAAGCACACGCACAGCCTCTGCTGACGACCACGACGCAGCGGCACGCTGCTCCTGTCCCGCGCCCCGCGCCCCACTCGATTCACAACTCACGCGACACCGTCAACGACGGGCTCGCTTCCCGCAACCTACCACCTTTCCGCCACGACGCACAGCCCCAGCCCCACCCGACGACGCCCGTGGCAACGACTGCACTTTCACCACCGCCTCCCCCTTCCCCCCCAAAACACACACACACACACACACACAGCCAGCCAAAAACGCACTCGCGACCCACACATGCACGTGCATCGGCACACGCCAACCAGTCAACGTCGACAACCACACGCAAGGCTCGAAACGAAACCGGCGTCCTTCCACGTTGCCATCAAGCTACGCGACACAAGACACAAGGAACCAACACAACAGCCGGCCCCACTAATTCCCACTCTCACGCCGCAAAAAGCACACCGAAACCGCCAAACGCACGCACATTCCCCTTCGCACTGACACCACCGACCGGCTCGCTACCACACACCTCTCGGCAGCCGTTTCACGCCAATTCGCCACACCGCCCACACAGTCGACAAGCGCCCGCCCTGTACGGCACACGCAACGACGCAGCGCAGCAAAGGGCGCCCGCAACACATACCTCTCCGCCGCCCGACGCGCCAACCGCCACACCACACCGCCAGCCACTCGCAAATTGTGCACTGCCACCAGCCACACGTCCAACACGCCGCGCCGCCTCCGGCCACCCGCCAGGGGGCGCTCACGTCCGCGACAACAGCGCGGCCCGCCGGGCCGGGCCGAACCGAACCGAGCCGCCGCTGCTCTGCACTCGGCACGGCCACACCCTGCTGCAGACCGGGCTCGTCCCTCTGTACGCGTCTGCCTGCGCATCAACACAACACGACCTTTTTTTTTTTTTTCCTCTCTACCGCCATCCCTTCTTCTCGCGTTTTACTCGTTGTTGCAGCAGCGGCGCACACCTACACATCCACAGCCCCAGCCGAGCCGGCCTCACCTCAGGGCCCGCCGCCAGCGTCTCCTCCTCGGGCACAGGTGCGGTGCTGTGGCCGCCCATCCAACCGCATTGCTGGCCGTCCAGCCACCAGGCGTTCCCACTGCCGCGAGCCACGCCGCGCACCGACCCTGCTGCAGAAAACGAAGCATAGCCAGAGACCGACCGATACACAAAGCAAGCCGTCGCCTCGCCTCTTGTCCTTCCTGCCTTCCTTCCGCCCCCGCCCTTCTCACACCACCGCCTCTCCACTTTCGCCCCCCCCCCCCTCCTTTTTTTTCTTCTTTCTTTCTTTCTTTGGCCCTCTCTCCTTCCCGCCATGGCGGTTACGGCACCGCCTGCAGCGGCAGATTTTTTGCGCCCACACGCCTACTCCTACCACCATTAACCTTGCCCTGCCCTGCCCATCAACGTCGCAGTCGAACCGACGCTTGCCAACACACTGCCCACGTTCCTTTCTCTTTTCGGCCTACGCCCATTACGCGCCGCCGCCACAGCACCTTCCCTTCCCACAACACACCGACGTCATCACACGCACCCAAAACAGGGGCCACGACCGTGTTCCTCGCCCACTCCCATCCCGCACGGTACGCACATTCCCAACTACTACCGCGCACCCTCCCTTTCCACTCTGTGTGTCTCTGTGTCTGTGTCCTGTCCGCGCGTGACGCCTCTCAACATCCGCCGTCCCCCGTCCCGTTTTCGCCCCCATGCCGTCGTCGCGCCGCCTCCTCCCCGTCCACCGCCGCCCCTGTCCGCCCCGCACCACACCATACACCGCTGCTTGTCCCGGCCGTTGCCACCAAAGGCGCCGACCGCAAACGCGCCACGCCGCAGCCCCCGTGCGTCTCGCGCTCGCTTGCATCTCCGTGCCGACGCTGCCTCTCTTCCCACTCGCACTCGACCTCGACAACACAGTCTTTGGCTCCGCCACTGCGTGTTCCGGTGGTACGCACGCTGCAACACGTATGTATTCATTACCAGAGCGATGGCGAGGCATGACAGCATCTCTGTCTGACCAGAGAGTTCTTTATCGCTGCTAGTCGGCGCTTGGACCGCGCCAGACGACAGTAGTGGCACGCACCGGGTCGCCAGGAACAGTTGTTATATATATTGTAGCGCGAGTCGGGAGAGGTAGTAGTCGGTCGACAGTAGTAGCGGGTGGACGGTTGTACTGAGCGGGCGTCGGCGGCGTGCTCTGCTCGTCTCGCGACTCTGGTCACGGTTCGGGACGATGTATAGTATATTGTGTTATAATCAAGAGGTGGTGTGACGCTGCATTGCGCAAATCTGATAACGTATGTTCATTGTACTTATTTTGTTCAACAACACAAGCCCCACTATTACTTTTTTTCTAAAGTAACTTTTGTCTCTTAACGAAAAACATTCACTTTTTAAAGACTACTTCCTATGGCATTTCCCTCCAAGGAGTGCAATTAATTACCAGCCAGCACTCATTCATTGCACACAGCTGTGTAAGGGGTATCTACAATCGAGGAGCGGATATAAATGCAATTTTTTGTTTCTTTTTGTTTTTTGTTTTGTGTGTGTGTTGTAACCTCCCAGCAATATTTAAAATAATGGACAATGTTATTTACGGATGCTAATGGACATTGCGCTAATTGTAACCTCGCCCACAATGAGAGGTATTGAAAATGGCAACAACAATGTGCAATTCGCAATCTGACTCAAATATAAAGTCTTCACACAACATTTAAAAAAGTCCGTTCAGTGACAAGAAACTTCAATTAAACCGAAATATCGGTCTTTGGCCCTGTGCAAAACAATCGGAATTAAAGTCTTACCTCCGAATAAATGGATGTCACATTTCTGCTCTGGTTGTTGCGCAGCGCTTGGAGGAACTGCATTGCAAATAATAATATTCTCTTTTTTTGTGATTTTAGTGACATTTTTCTTCAAAGAAGTGGAACGAACTCTTTAGTTCAATAAAAGATTAAATGTTTGAAAAATGCTTTTGAAATAAAAATTATTATTGGGGAACTTGTTGGAGCATAATTACAATAAATACAATTTCTCATTATCTAATGATTATATTAATTAACAGTATACCTTATTCACCATCTTGACCAGTGTTGCCGACCGCCTACATCACACAACCGCACTCGGCTGCTACTACTGACCGACCGCTCTGCATGACGACTATTAGCGTACTGCACGCGACGACTACTGACAGAGTACAGCCCTCAACTACACAGACTGACTGACTGACTGAGAACCGCTCGCAACACTCGCGCAGTCCAGCGCAAACTCTCTGGTCACAGATGCTACAATGTCTCGCCATCGCTACTATGTTACATACGTGTTTCAGTGTCTTTTTCATTGGGGTAACGATCTTTGGCTCTTTTTATTCTGAATACAGGGCCAAAGGTCAACGGCTGCTGCCCTTATACAATTTATCAGGTTTCATTATGTCTGTTGCAATGTTACATACGGTTCACTCTTTCATTAATATTATCGTTGGGTTTGTTTTGTAGGGACGTTAACATTCTGGCACATTTTTATTATCATCGGACTCTCTGCTATTTGTGCAGGGAGGTTATACCTGGGTCCATTTCCATTTCCATTTACATTTTAATATTGATAGACTTTTTGTTTTCTTTTTTGTTTCTTGTTGTTTTTCCTTCTTTTTTTTTGTTGTTTTTTTTCTTTTGTTTTGTTTTTCCCGCTCTCACCACCACCGCCGCATCACGCCTTCCGTTTTCTTGGTTTCTTTTCTGTGCTTCAACATCACCGCGCCCCATTTCCACACCACAGCCATCAGCCTCCAAGACGGGCGGGCGCAGTGTGCCATTTCCGGCGCACAAGCACACCCGTACGGTACTCTCCTCGCCCCCACGCCACCAACAACACAGCGACCACGCGGCTTTCAGGCACGGCACGGCACGGCACGGCACCGGCGAAATGCGCCGCCCCCGCCCCCGCCCCTCCGCGCATCCGTCCGTCTCGCCACGTTCACTGACAGCCGCGTCTGCGGCTACACCACGACAACCACAACACAACACCGCTCCCCTCCCTGGCAACTCACATTGTTTTTCTCCTCCTCTTTTGCACAAACCACAACGCCGAGCACAGGCGCAAGCCACCCACACCGCGCCCCTCCCCGTCCCGTCTTTGGCCGCCGCTCCTCGTTTCCTCGTTTGCCCCCTCCCATCTCCCGAAATGCCATGCCAGCAGCGTTACGCATGCCCCTCCCCTGTCCACACAACACTACCGCCTAACGAACAGCCTTTTCCGGGCCACATGCAGGGCACGCCCACCTCCAAACACTGCCAATTCACGGACGCACGCACGCACACACACACACACACACACACACACACACTCACTTTCTCGACACCTTTCTGTACGGAGGGTGCGTCATCTCGACCGTGACAGAGTGACGGCAACTATCGACGATCCATTTCCCCCCACTGGTAAAACATGTCCACTAACACCTACATACATCATTCAAGTACACAGACAATAGCATACACACAATGGGAGGGCACACGAACATGGACGGCACGGCACTGTCATACACTCTTCCTCAGAACCATATCAACAAACGTTACGTACATCCGGGAAAGCGAAAGCGAAAGCGAAAGCAAAGGCAAAGCCCAATGCAGCCGTCAAAGGTAACGTTCACCACGGCAGACACTTGCAGCCGCGCCGCCGTTAAACGCATTTCAGTGCGGCTCCAATACGCCTCCGACACGGGAACGTTCCGTTGCTCTACGAATGCGTTTCTCCCCTTTTTCCCTTCCTCTCTCTTTTGCCCCCCCCTCCTTGCACTCTTGCCTCATTCCTCACGTTCTGCCCAGACATTCGACCGATCAGAGTCAACCTTTCGTTACCGTTCTCAGCGCGACGGTGTACAACAGTATGACGGGTGTGCCCAAGACTTCGGTTCAGTTGCGTGACGCCGGTCTATCGCGCCGATCGACAGTTACTCAGGGGGCGACGGATCGGACCACGTCACCGACACACAAAACACTTTCAAACAAACAAACAAATACATACCGGATGGACACAGACAAACACGTGTACAGACATTCGCCAAACAAACGACCGGCGCCGTCTAGCGTGCATCTTGAATGACGACATCGGTGTGCGTGCGTCGTACGCAATCAGTCAGACACGGCTATCAAACATCAGAGTCGAATGGTACATCATCGTGCGTGTCGCCGTACACGTACAGTACAATACAACAACAATGCGTCTTAATGGCACGTTCATTTCAACGTCACTCACACACCTCCACGCTGCAGTTACGTCGCACCATTGTCAAACTCGGCGTACAGCAAAGGGAATAGTGGGCGGCAAAAACAAACCAAACAAAAACATTTCACATTTCACCCTCGCCATGTATGATGTGCAAAAAAACAAACCCGCAAACGGCCGTCGTTACGGTGACACAAAAGTCGCCGATCGCACTGTCCCCCCTCGCAGACGGGTAACACACAAACACACACACACCCCAACAACACCAATGGGTCAAAAACCACGCCAACGAGGCGTGCCACCATTCCACGCCACGGCGACCAACCTCGTGGCCGTACCCCGCGCAACACGCTTTGACGCGCCCCCCCACCCACAATCAAAATGCACACATACATCACAGCCGTCCACACAAACAACAACAACAACAACAATTCCGCCCTTCCCGCAAAAGGCAAGTTGGTGGCCCTGAAAAGGGCCGTTTCGCCGCTCTCGCAACGGAGGAGCCTTCTCCATCCTTCCTTCCATTCCAGAGCCACCTCCTTACTTGGAGCTCGTGTACTTGGTCACCGCCTTCGTGCCCTCGCTCACGGCGTGCTTGGCCAGCTCGCCAGGCAGCAACAGCCGCACAGCGGTCTGGATCTCGCGGGACGTGATGGTCGAGCGCTTGTTGTAGTGCGCCAGGCGAGAAGCCTCGGCCGCAATGCGCTCGAAAATGTCGTTCACGAAGCTGTTCATGATGCTCATCGCCTTCGACGAGATGCCCGTGTCAGGGTGCACCTGCTTCAGCACCTTGTAGATGTAGATGGCATAGCTCTCCTTCCTCTTGCGCTTCTTCTTCTTGTCGCCCTTCGAAATGTTCTTCTGCGCCTTGCCAGCCTTCTTGGCGGCCTTCCCGCTAGTCTTGGGCGGCATCTCCAACCAACGTACGGCAGCAGCAACACCAGTAGCAAGCGCTCCGCTCTAGTCAGCGTCTCCCCACACAGTGGCACCCGCCGCCAGCCGCCGCCGCACCTTTACCAGCTCGCCCTGTTGCGGCCGCCGACCAATGGGGCGCGCGCGCAACCGGCCGCCGCACCCGAGCCCATAAAGCACCCCCACCCCGGCTGCGCCGGCACGCACTCCGCTGCTCGACTCGCTGCCGCTCGCACCGGTCGTTTTCGTTTCCGTTTCGTGTGCACCGTCGCTAGCCCATCGCCATGTCCGGACGCGGAAAGGGAGGCAAAGTCAAGGGCAAGTCAAAGTCCCGCTCAAGCAGGGCTGGGCTCCAGTTCCCGGTCGGCAGAATCCACCGCCTCCTGCGCAAGGGAAACTACGCAGAGCGCGTCGGCGCCGGGGCGCCCGTCTACCTCGCCGCCGTCATGGAGTACCTCGCGGCTGAGGTGCTCGAGCTGGCCGGAAACGCGGCCCGCGACAACAAGAAGACGCGCATCATCCCGCGCCACCTGCAGCTTGCCATCCGCAACGACGAGGAGCTCAACAAGCTCCTGTCGGGCGTCACCATCGCACAGGGTGGTGTCCTGCCCAACATCCAGGCCGTCCTGCTGCCAAAGAAGACCGAGAAGAAGGCCTAAAGGAGGCCAGGCAATCGCAGCGCCGCGTGCTCCCCTGCACGCAACGCGCTTTGCCGGCTCGGCCCACAACAATCGGCCCTTTTCAGGGCCACCACACAAACCTACGTCCAAAGCAAAATTTCAGTCGTCCTCGCCGCACCTTGTTTTGTTTTAACTTTGCACTGTCACAGCACAGCCGCCGCCGGCGCACGTCCGCCATCTTGTCGTCCACACAGCCCGTGTGGCCCAACACACACACACACGCACACATTTTGCACCGTCGCAGTCGCCTTCCAAACCGACAACGGCAGCAATAATGACCATTGTTAAAGGGAGGCGTGTCGACACACCGCCCTCCACTCCCGCGCGCAACGGCCGTCGACACGAACGAAACAGCTGATCCGGCCGCCTATGCCCACACGCCTTGCCTCGGAAACCCCAACGCCGCCGCAAACAAACACACAGAGACAAACCACGCAAGCAAATAATCACCGCCTCTCGCACAACAACACACAGCCCGCCCGCCATCTCCGTCGCGATCGATACAAAGACACACAATAACAAACACACAAACGAAGCAGCTCCACACACAGCCAGCCACATGACACGTTTCCTTTCCTTCTCCCCTCCCAGTCACATCACGTCGCTCAAACGGAAAGAAAGAAACAAACAAACAAACAACACAGCGCGCACACACGCAGCAACAACACAGACTCTTTCGCACTTTTCAACTTCCGAACAGTGTGGTGGCCCTGAAAAGGGCCGTTTTCTAGTCTCTCCCACCCACAAGCACGGCCGCGGGAAGGCCAGCGCCCGCTGCGACGCAGCCTAACCGCCGAAACCGTACAGGGTGCGCCCCTGCCTCTTCAGGGCGTACACCACGTCCATGGCCGTCACAGTCTTGCGCTTGGCGTGCTCAGTGTACGTCACCGCGTCGCGGATCACGTTCTCCAGGAACACCTTCAGCACCCCGCGGGTCTCCTCGTAGATCAGACCAGAGATGCGCTTCACGCCGCCCCTGCGAGCCAGGCGGCGGATGGCGGGCTTCGTGATGCCCTGGATGTTGTCGCGCAACACCTTGCGGTGCCGCTTGGCGCCACCCTTGCCGAGCCCCTTTCCTCCCTTGCCGCGGCCTGTCATCCTTCCTTCCTCGGGCAAAGCAAAACGTGCACAAACAGCAGCTGCAGCGGCTGGCGAGTCGGCTACGGTCTGCGCCCAGCGCGCCCGCCGCCCCCCTATATAGACTCTGGCCCGCCCTCCCCCCACCACGCGCAACCGAGGGCATATAAGCGCAGCACGGAGGCGCGCGGGCCCGTTGTCAAGGCAGCACCGGACGCCGCGCCGCACCTAACCTCCACGCACGCCGCTCCGCTACCGCTACCGCTACCGCCATGGCCCGCACAAAGCAAACGGCCCGCAAGTCCACCGGCGGAAAGGCGCCGCGCAAACAGCTCGCCACCAAGGCGGCGAGGAAGAGCGCGCCCGCCACCGGAGGCGTCAAGAAGCCCCACCGCTACAGGCCGGGCACCGTCGCCCTGCGAGAAATCAGGCGCTACCAGAAGAGCACAGAGCTGCTCATCCGCAAGCTGCCATTCCAGCGCCTAGTGCGCGAGATCGCCCAGGACTTCAAGACCGACCTGCGCTTCCAGAGCTCCGCAGTCATGGCCCTGCAGGAGGCCAGCGAGGCCTACCTCGTCGGCCTCTTCGAAGACACCAACCTGTGCGCAATCCACGCCAAGCGCGTCACCATCATGCCCAAGGACATCCAGCTCGCGCGCCGCATCCGCGGCGAGCGCGCCTAAACCGCGCCGCGGCACCGCACCGCACAAACAAAAACGGCCCTTTTCAGGGCCACTAACATCTCTCCGTCGCGAGCAAACTTTGTCGGTCGCCTGCCTCTCGCCCCGCAACCCAAAAACAAAAACCACCACTTCCCGTCCGTCCGCCACACCCGCTCACTCTGCCTGCCTGCTAGCAGCGCGCAACAATCACACATCATCCCTCCCCGGCGCTCAAAGCGCACAATACCCAACGGCCGACGTCACACCGCACGGGTGGCTGGCCGGCCGCCGCTTTCGTTTCGAAAACAAAAAAAACCCGCACTCCACTCCGACGGCCAACGGCCAGGCAGGCGCGCTCGCTCGCTCTACACGCCACCGAAATCCCCGCCGACTCCTTCCGCATCTCAACGTGCCCCCCCGTTGCAAAACATAACACACACACACACAAAGGAACAAAACAAAGACCAGACACGACTCGACAAGACAGACATCCGAGAAGAACGAACGCAGGCAAGCCAACCAACGTATTCAAACAAAACAACGTGACAGAAAACCAACCGTCGGCCGCCGCCACAAAACAAACACGGCGACAATCAACCACGACAACAACAACAACAACAACACCGCTTACCGCTACCGCCGCCCACACCCGCCACCGACCCCCGCAATCCAACCACCACGGCACGCAAACAGCATCCCCACGGGCATACAGAAACGCCAGACAGACACCCACACCAAACGCAACACGACAATCAAAACCTTCCCCGACGTGCTTTGATGGCCCTGAGAAGGGCCGTTTTGGGCCGCGCGTCTCTTGCGCGCCACTAGACGACGACGGGGGGTGGGGACGACGGAGTCAAGCGCCAAACCCTTCCTTTCCCATCTCTTTCTCCTCTACTCTACTTCTTCTTCTTGGGCGAAGCCTTCGCCTTAGACGGCGTCGTCGCCTTCTTCGGGCGCGGCGCCTTCGGCTTCTTCGTCGGAACCTTGGCGGCCTTCTTCGCCTTCGACGGCGACTTGGCCTTGGCCGGCTTGGCCGCAGCCGCCTTCTTCGCACCCGCGGGAGCGGCCGACGCCGCAGACGCCTTCTTGGCGGCGCCCGCCTTCCGACCGGTCGCCGCCTTCACGCCACCAGCCTTCTTTGCGCCGGCCGCACGGGCGCCCTTCTTCTCCTTGCTGGCCGGAGCGGCGCGCTTCTTCTTGGCACCGCCAGCACGAGCCTTGCCGCCCTCGGCCGCCCCCCCGCCGCCGGCGCCGGCAAGCTTGAACGAGCCGGACGCGCCCTTCCCCTTCGTCTGCACCAGCTCGCCCGCCACGACGGCCGACTTGAGGTACTTCTTGATAAACGGCGCCAGCTTCTCCGCGTCCAGCTTGTAGTGCGCGGCTATGTACTTCTTGATCGCCTGCAGCGACGACCCGCCGCGCTCCTTCAGACTCTTGATGGCGGCCGTCACCATCTCAGAGGTGCGCGGGTGCGCAGGCTTGGCGCGCGGCTTCTTCGCAGACGACGCAGACTTGGCCTTCTTCGTAGTGCCGGTGGCGGCGGGTGCCGCAGCAGTCTCGTTCGTAGCCGCCTGATCTGCCATTTCGACGACGCGCGTAACACACAGCGAGAGCGAGCGGGACGGCAGGCACGCAAGCACAAGAG